>NC_079173.1:48750513-48896434 GCF_947568905.1 Ostrea edulis | reverse complement strand
CTCCTCTCTCTCTCTCTCTCTCTCTCTCTCTCTCTCTCTCTCTCTCTCTCTCTCTCTTTCTGTCTCTCTATCTCTCTCTCTCTCTGTCTGTCTCCCCCTTCTCTCTCTCTCTCTCTCTCTCTCTCTCTCTCTTTCACTCACTTTTTTTCTCTCTCTCTGTCTCTCTGTCTCTGTTTCTGTCTCTATCTCTCTCTCTCTCTGTCTCTCTCACTTTTTTTTCTTTCTCACTCTCTCTCTTTGTCTCAGACTCTCTCTGTGTCTCCTCTCTTTCTCTCTCCTCTCTCTCTCTTTTTTTTTTCTCTTTCCTGTCTCTGTCTGTCTCTCTCTCTCTGTCCTGTCTGTCTGTCTGTCTGTCTGTCCTCTCTCTCTCTCTCTCTCTCTCCTCTCTCTCTCTCTCTCTCTCTCGCTATCTCACTTTTTTCTCTCTCTTTCTCTCTTTTTTCCTCTCTCTCTCTCTCTCTCTCTCTCTCTCTCTCTCTCTCTCTCTCTCCTCTCTCTCTCTCTCTCTCTCTCTCTCTCTCTCTCATATGTATATCGCCCTTGTTGTTAATAATTGTATATAAAACACAAATCATTCCATTCAGTGCATGTTTCATCACTGCCTGATGTTAATGACAGGTGGTGTATACAATGTTTCATGGTGATATTGTGAAAGCAATTCAAGCATGTTGTTAGTGAAACAAGTGATTAATACAGGTGAGTACAGTATACAAACTTACGCAGTGATAGAGGAGAATCCATCAGGGAACTATTTTAAGCTTATACACAATACTCAACCATTCTCTCAGCTGTTCTATGTCGATATAGCGGATAATTACATTTGATAAGCAACTCCCCCTATTCACAGATAACGATGTTCTGAATACCCATGTACATGACGTCATTCTACTTATAGGCATGTGTAAAGTACAATTCACTGATAAGATAGGATCTATGATTCAACATCATCAGACGTTTGAGGAAAGATGATACTTAATGACTGGAAGCTGGATCCAGTATGTCTCATAACAATCACAATGCTCTACAAGACACCACCCCGTATATACAGATATCCATTTAAAAGGAGAAGAAGACATCCCAGAAAATGACGATTTCTCTTTCTCAGATGAAGTGCAAAACAGTGTATTCATTAGACAAACTCGTCAAAAGCGAATGATGCTCATATTGAGTCATCTGGTGCAGGAATTACTAGGGGGAAACATTACTTGTTATATCCCCATTGTAACAAAGAATGCAGCATGCGCAACTAGGTTAAGGGTTTCCATAGTAAAATGCCCTATAATGATGGGGTAAACATTGCACCTCAACTTCACATATAGCATTACGCTTGTTACGATTAAAGACCGAAAGGATATTACCCATATGTTGACTGTGACTTACCTACCGTAAATTCCCCTCTTGGTAATTTCCCGTGACTTCTGTTGCATATCATGTAACACTTTATTTTTTAAAAAACAGCAAGGCATCCTACTTGTGATCAAAGTTCAAGTTAATGTGGGTGACAAGCTGAATTTTTATTGATATACTCAGAAAGAAAAGAAAAACAAATCATAACACGGAAAGTGTTGGGACCAAATGCATCCTTAAAGTAAACGTGTTATAATTTAACAACCTATCAACAGCCATCAGCCAATTACCGGAAATTGTCCACATTCCTATACATATCTTACTGTTCATATACAACACAGAAATTGCTATCTGCACTTTTGAAACGCAGAAATATATCTAGAATATATTTCAGGAAAAAAAATGTTTTATAGTAGATGAACCTGAACTTTGCCACTGTTTCTGTAGAATGAGATTATTTAAGTACACAAGGGGATTTTTAAACGCACCAGTCTTTGAGATTAGGGGGCGATTTCAAGGTCATGATATAACATGAATATCACCTTTGTGCATACTATATCTTAAAAATGGAGAATGATTTGATATCATAAAGTAATAATATATATAATCGATTGCCAAGAACTGATTTCACGTATACAGCTTATCACTTGATGAAAGTAGTAAATAACGACAAAATATTGACACTTTCCCTGCGATACAACTATCAGAACATGTACGTTGTTACGTACTCTTTCATTATAACTACATTTGGGGCGAAGTGCACAGAAGTACCTTGATAACAGCACTGTGGGTTTTGTAGAATAGCCTTAACTGAGCTGCGTGTAATACACCATCAAAACAAATGGCTTCACGTTTTAAATTATGTTTTGAAACTTATGCAATTTTTAATCGATAAACGTTCTTTACCTAACACCTTACATAGTTGATGTTATTACACTTTTACATTTTCAATTTGCAAAATAGACCTTTAACAACCTTTATTTCACTTCGAAATGTTTTGTTTTCCTTTTCATTATAAAATACCACAGTAGGAAAAACATGATAAATTTGGCTTCTCTTTATTGAAATTCCAGAAAACGAAAATTAGGGCATGATCTCATTTGGAAAGTCCAGAACTCCCTATTTTAAATCTGGCAATCGAAATTTAACAAGATACAATTTTGAAAAAGATTATTGGTATACCTGACAGGTACTGGTTACTAAATTTGATGAAAATGTTATTTTAATAATTCGCACGCTATGACCATTGGTATGAGGCGAATTGGCTTAGCAATACAATCTATGGGTGTTCTAGGATCATTTATAAATCCAATTATGATAGCGTACATAACATATTTGGGTATCTGCCGTACCTTCCCAACAATCCGTAATGTGCTAGATGGTGAACTATCTTATCAAAACCAAATTACGTGTGTATCCGGAGGGTCAGTCTTGGGACCTGTTTATCATTTGTTTATCGATGATTGGCCTCCGTGTCTAACGCATATACGGCCTACTCTATATGCAGAATATTTAGGTAATACAGGGTTTTTTCAGTGGGCGTGGCTATATGAACTACATTTGCTGACCTGCTGGTGTATTTCATGACGCACTAACAATGTGTATTGCTCTTGTCTAAAGTTAAGTGTAGCAATATCTTCTATGTAACGTTTAGTTATGCATTTTTTTATAGAAATCCATAACATCCTGTAGAAATGGTTAAAAACAATAAGGTTTTATCTATGTTAAATCTTTTTTTAACATTACCCTTCAGATCCAAAATCGGTTTTATTGACATTTGCAAAGAAATAGCTTGTGAACGCTTGCAAACATTTGATTATTTATCAAGTTTGTTGATAGAAATATGTGGGGAAATATATAACTGTTTGGGGTTAAAACTTTATCGTTTTCTTTAAAAAACAGAGAATGTCTTCAGATTCAATATAGTTGATATGGACATTTGAAAACGATTATTTTCTGAAAGTACGTAAACCTTTAGCTGTAAGTCAGATCATATGACATTAATACATGAATGTCTTTTTCGAGTTTTGGGGTAATAACCTGAAAATTGTCATGAAATTGTCAGTGGGAAAGACCTTGAAAATCCTACAAACACAATATGGATGTTTGTAAGCTTGTATTTTACTTTAAAGAACTTAACCATTTGTTTATATATCAAGTTGTTTTACATTAAGGCAATGCGTGTTTATGAATGACTGAGTTATTTATAAGAGATATGCTTGCAGGCAGTATTATTTAAGAATTAATAATCACACTGCAAACACAATTTCAAGTTTCAGTATCTGAAAGTAACGTATACAGTGACCTAACCTGTTTAATAGTGTGATGTATTTCTGGCCAAATGACACACAGTCATTTCAATAGATTGATGCTTAGGTAACATCCATTTGCCATTCGTAGCTGAGTCAGATATGTCATGAAAGCAGAAATTAACAATAGTTTCCAATTGAAGAAAGAGAAGATTGGTTTCCTGATACGACTTGAGAGAAAAAAAAGAATTACAAATTTTGAATACATTATGATGTATATTCATAGGGCATTGGTATGTTGTCATAGAAGGTTTTTGGCAGTTTTACAGCAATTGAAAATCTGCCTACTGATTATCAGAACAAATTCTTCGTATTGCCATTTGGCTAAAAGGACTACGCGAATGCATAGTCAATTATTTGTTATGTAACAACACCTGCAGAATTTATAAATTCGCCTTATGGAGGTTTCCAAAATTTGTTTTCATTACCAAATTTCCTTTTTATTTCTGATTTCTGATTTTATTTTTCAATTTAAACAATTATTGTTATGCGAGTCGGGATTAAAATTCTCTCTCTCTCTCTCTCTCTCTCTCTCTCTCTCTCTCTCTCTCTCTCTCTCTCTCTCTTTAAATATTCTCATAGTCTTAGCGACGTAATTCTAAACGATAAGCAGCACTTGATATTCGTTAAGGTCGGATGACTTTCCATGATGTTCAAAACATATAGATTCGATAATACATCACTTTTGTAGCAACAAAATCAACATCCTAAACATTAATTATTATGCTGTAGTGACTTGTATTCTCTGCAGGTTTTTGTGGCTTTTTGTGACACACTTTACCAGTTTGTGGTATTTCCCTTGTACTTTAGAGTTTCTTTTTGTAGAACAGACACTTATAGGAGAAGGGAGAAAAGTGCTGATAATGAACACGGGTTGAGTCAACGTCTCTTACATTTAGAAATTGTCTGTTCACTCGAATCGTTGTGACTTTTTGCAATGCCTAAGTCAATGCTTAAGTTTTGTTTCCAGTAACTAATATTTGTAAATTATTGATAATTACTAGATAGAGTCTGCTATGCTTGTTTTCAGTATTACTTCTACAAACAGCGGGTCCTGAAATCTTCATTGCAATCACAATTTTCGGCGCATTTCCGGGAAAAGGAAATAATATATTTCAGTTTCCTGCAATTTCTACAAAATTAGGGGTACCAATCAAATAACTGACTGAGAGTAGTTAAAATGTTTTTGTAAGTGCTTTTAGAATCCCATATTTTTATGCAAACGTATCAATTCTAGTGGCCGAATTAAAAATTTACAAGACTTTTTTTTGTTAGACATCCGTGATTGTTTCTTCGCTCTGTGGAAAAGTCCAAGAAGCTTTGATTTTCAGCAAGGAGCAGATAGGTTAGGAAATAAGATATCCTTGTAATGCGATATAAAGAGGTTCAGCACAGATAAGTTACACATAAAATTGAAGCTAGTACACACTAACCTTTTCATCCTCAACCTGTTGATTTAATTTTGTGCTGTTTAATACCATTATGTTCATGTGTATCTCGCCCCTGTTTTCTATATTTGTATATAAAACATAAAATACTCCATTCAGTGCATGTTTTACCCCTGAAATGAGACGAATTCAACCATGATGTTAGTGAAACAAGTGATTAATACAGGTGCATACAGTATACAAACTTACGCATTTAAGAATACATAAAATACACAGTCGTTCTCTCGGGTATTCTATGTCGACATGACGGATAATTACATTGTATAAGTAACTCCCCTTTTCACAGATAACGATGTTCTGAATACCGTGTATATAACATCATTCTACTGATAGGCATGTGTGACTTACAATTTACTGACAAGATATGATCTATGATTGAGGATCATAAGAAGTTTGAAAAGATGCAATAGCATTTGTGTTGTTGATGTCATAGTATTGATGGATATGTGATTTTACAAGTCATGAAGATGACAAAATCAGTTTGCCATGAACTGTCACAACAACGTCATATTGTCGTTGCCCTAAATTCGTCCCCATCCTATACCCCCAGTCTTCTCCGGCAGAACATTTGGGATTGTTTCTCTATGATGTCATATGTTTTACCGACGTCCAATGTCAATAGAAGAAGCAACATTTACTCCATAAAGTATTTTTGAACAAATAATTTAAACAGGTAATCATAGATCGCACACAATATTCAATTTTTCCTTAAGTCCCTTTTTTCACTTCATGTCTTAATGACAATGTACTCCCCTCTAAAATCTGGGTTAGGAATATAACGTCGACATATATGATTTAGTATCTATAATCAAACGAACGCTTTTACTTCAGAAGGCTAATAAAAGGTGAAAATAGCGAACCGTGATAAATCTCATAACTCCTATAAGGAATACAAAATATATAGTTGGGCAAACATGGACCCAAACATATATTCTATCTTTAAAATTTATAAGTGCGTACACACATGAAGTACAGAGATTAATGTTAATATTTGATTGATATTCTATTGCAAATTAAGCATTGAGTATGGGTATGTTTTGAGTGTGTGTTACTTCCATACTAAGAAATGTGTTTATTGTAAATTAAAAATGGTGACACTAAAATACGTGTCAGTAAATTATGGATGATAAATGTGTTATTATGTGCAAAATACTTAAATTGTAACGACAAAATAAACTTTTATTTGAGTTTTTAAAGAATAAACGTTTGTTTAATTTAATGAATACGACGCCTATGTTTATAATTAGAAATGAAGTTAATGTTTCCAGAGCACCGGCAGTATTGCCCAAGTAAAATGACTAATGCATATCTAGCATTGGAAGAAAAGAGTTGAACAGTACTAGGTGTGGCTAGACTATCTAATGTACCCCTGAGGACTTTGAGAAATCGAACTATGGTCATGGTTTCTGCAGAAACAGTCAAGTCAAGAAGAGCTCCTATTTTCAGCATCATTATGAGTGAAAACTTCTCGGCGGGACGTAAGTAGTAGGGGACGTCTATAACATATTTAGCTAAAACACGCAAGAGAATGGAATGTGAGAAAGACTATAAATACAAATATAAAATCAGCTTCTTTATCATTTACATTAAACACATTGAAAATGGAAGACATACATCGTGGAATTTTAAGAAGAAATAATTTTATGCTGATGCGGGAAATGTTTCCCGAGTTGGTGGCGGGGCAGTTGTACAGCGATTGTATTCTGACATCAGGGATGAAGGAAATTGTATTAATGCAACTGAAAAAAAAATTGCTAAGTCTAGAAAATTATTGGATTGTCTACCAAAACGAGGTAGAAAGGTTTTCCATTTCTTTTGTCAAGCGTTAGAAAAAAGCAACCAACCCCATCTAGCCATACAACTAAGACAAGAAGATGTTAGCACTTTGAACCAAACCAATGGTAGTCGGGGTCCTACATCTCACTCGGAACAAAATGACAAGGCACCATTCAAGAAGTTTACACATTTATGCATGCTTAATTTAGGAGACAGTGTCTACGTTACTGCAAACATTTGCGATAACGTTGCACAGATCCACATTCGCCAATATGACAGAGGGAATTCAAAGCTTCACTCTATCAAGAAATGCATTGTTATGTCCCTGCCAGAATGGTTAATGTTGGAGAATTTTCTAAACAATATGGAAGAAGCTCTAAAGAACTATTCTGAACGACAAATAGAAGAAACTTGGTATTTAGGCAGTAAACTTTTGCGTGACCGCTTCTAAAGAATATCCCCTTCTAGATATCCGTCATTACTGGAAGCCTAACCCTAATGGAGATAGGTACCCACCACCAAAGGAGTAAAGCTTAATCGTCGAAAACTGGAGAAATTGAAAAATGTACTCTGAGTCATCCGAGACTTTATTCCCCAGGACTTTGCAGAGTACCCAGTGCTACCTACTCAGATGGATCTGCAATCTTTGGGGGGGGGGGGATTTCTTAACATTCCAATTGTAAATTGCTGAAATATTTCAGAAAGGGTATATAACCGAACAGTTGTAAAATCAAGTCATTTGCCTATACTAGTACAGACCACAATGGGACGAATAAGTGAGTAACATCGTAGACAGATGATGCAGAGTTACGATGAAAGGTGAAGATAACGAACAGTGATCAATCTCATAACTCCTACAAGCAATACAAAATAGATAGTTGGGTAAACACGAACCTCTGGACACACCAGATGTGGGATCAGATGCCTAGGAGGAGTAAACATACCCTGTCTAACGGCCACACCCGCCGTGAGCCATATATCATTTTCAGGTAAACGAAGTTATCCGCAGTCAAAATCAGTCAACGATATGATTTTTGCAATGAAAATTGTCGATTTACTAAGTGCAATAGTATTTGAACAGTGTTATGACTGTTCTGTCGATCACCCAAGTCAGGTGCAGCACTCGTGCATCATGGGGACTCCTTTAACCCACTTGTCGATGTATTTGTACCTAGCAGTTGAAAAAGTAAAGAAATAAATTGTTATGGTAAATTGGCTGAAGGAGTTCACCACCTTGAACACATCCGATTCGAAAATGTTGACAATGATGCGATGATTTCCTCTGAACGGAATCCATGAGAGAAAATATTGCCAAAATGTTTGAAAACATGGTGAAGTTTAACTCACGATAGTCGGGATTCTCTTTATGTGAACTAGCTCAAAGTATCTGATTTGTACACATTTTATATACATGTTCGATTATAACAATTTTGTCTTTAAAGTGAATTTGACTGTCTTGGTGAATATACTTTGAAATGACTTCTGCCGATGGTAAATATCGTTATGTTTGCATTTGTACTTTGCTGTAATAAAGGTTTTGCTTTTCAATTTTTTTTCCCACACCTTTCCAGGTCTTGCGATTGGGAAATTGTTGCAGAAAGAGTATTGTATTCTGTCCGAAGAGCAAGAGTTGTTGTATCTAGCATTCAGAATCAATGGGATGCTGATCTCGCAGATATGTCACCTCTATCGAAATTTAATAGGGGTGTTAAATTTCATTGATTGTGATCGACATTTTTTCACGATTTGTATGGGTTCAACCTTTAGAAAATAAAACAGACAAATAAGTGATAGAAGGGTTTAAACAGATTTTACGAAAGGGTCACAAATGTAAAAAAAGAAAAAAAAAACTCAGAACAGACAAAGGTAGTGAATGTACAAATCGTTTGTTACAAGACTATTTACAATCTCAAGATATATACTTTTTCACAACACGAAATTCGGATACCAAAGCCAATTATTCTGAGCGTGTTATACAGACTTTAAAGTCTAAAATATATAGATACTTTACAAAAAATAGAACAAAACGACATGTTGACGTTTTACCAGATATAGTGCGGAGTTAGAATAAAACCTCACATATATCTTTAAATAATTTTGCACCTAAATATGTAACTAAAAGGAACGAGGCTGATGTATGGACCTTAATGTATCAGTATTTGAAACCTGTGAAGACAAAAACCGTTAAGCGTACTCCATTTCATCTGAAAGTAAATTACATGGTTAGAATAAGCCATGACAATGCCGTCTTTAAAACGGTATACAACGAGCATTTTCCCTAGGAAATATTTACAGTAGCGCAACGCTTCCGCATGCAAGGTATTCCTATGTATAAAATAAAAAAAACTTTTCAAACGAATCGATCAAAGGAAATTTTACGAGGCAGAGCTACAAAAAGTTGATAACAATGAAGACTCTCTCTGAATCATTGACAAAATATTTCGAAAGTGCACTGTTAATGGCAAGGTCGAATACTTCGTGCCTTTTGAAGGATGGCCAAGTAAATATAACATGCAGATCCCTGCCAGTGATATCAATGATTTAAAAGGTACAGAGCAATGAATATGAGCATTTACGCCATCGTAAGCAGTGACTCTTCCCTACAGTATTTTCTTCAGGATAAGGTATATCATTTCAAGTGTCATTTGAATACACTTCTAAATTTATAAGGGATCTGGAAAGTTGCTTTACTAGAAGCAAATATTTCTTCTAGCAAACATTTCAAAGCACTAAAGCATTTGTATATCTACTCCAATGTATGCGGAGAATCAATTGTAGATGGTGACAAACAGCCAATCCTCAGAAAAATAAGGGACAATTCACCTGACAATTGAGATGCTGTATTCAATGTGGGACATTGCATGCCACTAAAAATAAACAGCATTTCCGATATCAACATCTATATAAGGTGTTTTAGCCCCATTTCTAGATCAACCATCCAGCATCACACTTCATTTTAGAACATTCCCATTTATATAAACATGAATTTATTAACGAAAACATGTATGTACCAGATCCTAAAAAGTGGATTGACTACTATAGAAATGTATCGAATGGACAAATAAATCCATACATCGCTTACGGGAATAAAAATCAAACCGTGGGAGGTATGAAGGGTTCAACAAAACAGTTTATGATTCTAATAGAGAACGATGACCTTGTGATGCCGCAGCAAGAAGACTTGCACTCCGGGCAAGTTGCACAACAAGCAAAAGACGAGCTCAAGAAAAGTAAAAACAGAAACAGCAATGAAAATACCGTCATTTCTACCCAGAAACGTCAGCGACGCAACACATCTAAAGTGCGTAAGTGAAGCAAAGCTAAAACAGTTGGTAAAAAAATTGCCACCCCAAAAAAAGAAACGACACCAGCAGAAATCCAAGAAAGCTCATCGGCAAAATTCTAAAAAAAAAAAAAAAAAAAAACACACACCCAGAAATCTAAGAAATCAAATCAGTCACGGATACTAAAACCAGTTCGAAAACGCCCATCTAAGAAGAACAAGTTTGGGAGTCTTAACGATATATTTGCATAATGGCAGCCGTACAAGTTCAAGATGCCCAGCCAAGCCATCTAGACTTATTTTCCCTACCCCCTATCCAGACTGTCATTGAGAAAAGTTACTATCAAGACGTTAAACTCATATCTCATATCAGTGGACATTCTTCGATAGAATTCCTCATTTCTAGTCAGAATGGAATGGAATACGTAAACTGTACATCAAAGGTAGAATTGTTCACAGTAATGGATCTCATTTAAACGGAGTAGAGTATGTAGGCCCTGTCAATTTACTGGCACGTTCTATGTTTTCTCAAGTAGATGTCACACTTCAAGGAAAATCAGTTACCTCTACAACAAATCATTACCCTTACAAATGCATGTTCGAGACTACTTTCTTACGGATCGGAAGCAAAAACATCCCACCTAACCTCTCAGCTCATTATCAAGGATACCCCGGCGCAATGGACGATGACGTGTTGTATTTTCGATCTATATATTTTCAAGGGTCGAAACCTGTCGAACTGGAAGGACCCCTGTATTCAGACGTATTCAAGATGGATCGTTACATACTGAATCAAATCTCCATTGGTGTGTGACTCTATCGTTCGAAGGGATAATTTTGCCTCATTACTAACGAGACAGATTCAGACTTTCAAGTTGTCATAGACGACATCCTCTTGAGAGTCTGTAAACTGCAAATCGACCTAGCTCTCATCTATGGGCATGCTGAAATTCTACAAAAAAGCCCTGCCTTATACCCCTACACTAGAGCAGAAATCAAAATGATGACCATTCCAACAGGACAAGTCACATTCACTTGGAACAACATGTTTCAAGGTATTAGACCTAATCAAATGGCAGGGACCTACTCAACCAACCCATTTAATTTTAAGCACTATGGGCTGAATCGGATAGGACTATACGATGACAACATCCCCGTTGGAGGCAATCCCCTTAGGCTTAATTATGACGATATTGGCGGACGAACCATTCTCCACGCCTTTGACAGTATGTTTGAAGTGATGGGGAAGTGCTGGGGAAGTGATGGGGAAATGGATGGAAGACTCGGGAAACCAGTTAAAGACCCATCTCATGACCGTACGGTCAATGAAAATGTAGGCGGAGCCTAATCTAAACATATGTTATTTACCTGGAGTGGGCAGGATATACTAAGGTGTTAATTGCTATATCCCATGGCACTCAAAGAAATACACAGAGACAGAACAAGGTAGGAATCTACCTGTCGATGCTTTTTTATAGTTTTGATATACACATGACCTGTCTCAGGGACCTCTGCAGAGTTTCTGTGGTCATAGTGTTTGAATAATGGTTATATTCCTAAGTGTAGCTGACACACATCCTTTCTCTCTCTCTGTTATTGACTCAATGAATAATTTCTGTTATAAATATAAAGGTATCATAAATTGATGGCATAACTTATTTCAATAGGTTACAAGTTTTAGAAATTATTGTGCAAATTATTGTTTGATTTCTGATTGTATAATTTATAATACATGTACAGGTATATAGAGGACAAATTAAAATTATATTGAAATTGCTTTGTTCAGGAGCCTTTTTAAAAACAATTAAATTACAAGAACATAGCAGTTGTGGACAGGTCATTGCTATCAAAACTCAGGTATACTGGACTTCCTCAAGATCTAAAGAATGCCTGTAGATACTGGCTGTTATTTTTATCAAAACACCCCTCTGGGGTAGTCCCAGACCACAGGGTCTGCAGATGATACTCCACCTGAGATATATTGTTAAATGTTTGATTGACCGGCAGCTTACAATTTGGGGGTGTCAACTTAAAATTGGGTCTTTAAACCGAGATGATATTGCACAGGGATATGCCCTCTACTGTTTCGACATTGAGCCTCGGATCACTTCTCAAGAAAAGTACACCACCTTATTAAAACAAGGAAATACACGCATCGAAGCTCAATTTAATAAAGCCCTGCCAAACACCGCACTGACATTTTACCTGGACAGGTCACTAAAGTTTTTCAACCAAAATGAGTGATGAAAAAATACAGTATCTTTGTATTTAACGTTGAGTCCAAAGCAGCAAGTCACATACATATAAAAAACCATCATGAAAGAGCAACTTCAAATTATCCTTGAAATATTATATAACATTGATAATGGTGTACTTGCTATTTCTAATGAAGATAAGCAGGAATTTAAAAACCATCCTGCGAAAATTCATCGTACCAGACGTTAGGTGGACTTAAAACTGACATGAATTAATAAATATAGTATAATTCTATATGTCCGCCATATTTCTCTGCTAATCCGCCATATTAGTTGGAATTTCTATTGTTATATGTATCAGGGTTCGCATGGTATATAAGGGGACGAGTTTTGCTATGCATCACTTCACATCAGTGTCTTCGATTTACCTGTGGGGTAGCTTCGACACGTAACACGTACATCTCCGATACTAATTTATAGGACATCAAGAAGAAATGAAATCACGTTTTGGAACACCACGCAGTGCTCAAAATTATAATAAACATATCGTACAGTAGTAAATCATTATAAATATGTATATTTGGATAAATATATATAGAATGCCTTTTCTTTACGTGAACGTGCGTACATTTGCAGTAAATATGTCAAAACTATACAAAAATGCTGACAAATATTTCATCTTTTATATATTGATAAAATGGAATAAGCAAAGAGTATACAATCTATACCATTCACAATTACTTCAAGTAAAAGGCAAAGACATAAATACTACTGTACTTATAAAAATGGCATGTATGCTCGCCATGAAAACGCATCGAATGCGGACGACTATTTACCTAGGCCTACTCGTAATATCTGTAAAGGACCGCAGATGTACGTGTACACTTGTCGAAAATACTCTAAGTAGTAGTAAAACTCCCTTTATTTGCATAATCCATGAAACAAAACGATAAACTCCATTTGCATTCCAACAGTAAACAACATTGTCCATTGTACAGACTGCGACACACTTAGACCGTGCCGATCAGCTATCTTCAATCAGGGGAAGTATCAGAGTATAATATTTATCCTGTATTGTGCATGAATCCTTATACCATATGATTTACTGGTCAGAGTATTGCAGATTTATACATCAGGAAATCATTTAGGTACATAAATTTGCATATACAACACTGTACTAGTGTATGGGATGAGAATGAGAGAGAGAGAGAGAGAGAGAGAGAGAGAGAGAGAGAGAGAGAGAGAGAGAGAGAGAGAGAGAGAGAACCGATGATCTTGTAATAATCGTGCTCTTATTAAGACAAATGATATCGTTAATTCAATAAAAAGAGAACAGTACTAGTAACTCAATATTGCTCTCATTAGTTGATAATACAGATTTATTTGATTCATTTAAAGTACGCAATAATTAAAAATTAAACATGTTTTTAAATAATGTTATTTTCAATTACTTCATTTTATGCTAATTTGGCGCTCAATAGATCTTTTATATATATGCCATTTTGCGTTATTACATTCTGCGTCGAACTCGACGCAAATTGTACTAATGCAAAATGTTATAATCGAGTTTATCATATTATGCGTCGTTATCAAACATCAAGGGGAGTGGACAAGAGTGTTTGTCACCCACCTTTATTAACAATATCCATTTTTTGTTAGTTTGTAATGCAAATAAAAGATACATTGAGTGACAACCCCTCCCCCACTTACCCCAGCTTGAAAGTTCTGATATAATAGTAGAAGACACATATCACCATCAATTAAGAAAATGAAGATATGAGGCACTCATAGTAGAGGACTCTAACCACCCCATCTAACCCCCAGCGACTGAAGAAAATGAAGTGTAGGGGGAAATTATTGAGGTAGTCAAAGTAAAAGACTCTTTAACCCTTCACCCCCACATTAGGACTTTGAACATCGGACAAAACATCTTGGTTTGTTTGGGTGTTTTGTTTTATTTTATTGCTGTTTTTGTTCATCTTTTTTAATTATTATTTTGAATGGCAAGATATTTTGAAGAAGCCAATTTTCCATTTTTCCCCTGTTGTACCTCCCCCTCCCCCACGAAAAATGACGATACATGTCTGGTTATTACATGTACATTTTGCTTTGAAACACATGCATGTATACTAATTGTATGGTGCATGTAGAATTGCACCCTTTACCAAGTTTTCCTTCATTTACACAGTGTAAGGAATGGTAAACCAATATTACAAAACAAAATGCATAAAGACCAAGATATTTTCAAGCGTAGGAACTTCATTCATGAATACATAAATACATGTATTCAGAAAAATCGCATGCATGCATTGCAGGACTATAGCATTTGTGTATTTTAACGTTTCTGTAACATGCCATAATGATTACTTTGAGGCTTGAGTAATTTATTCATAAATATTTTCATTTCGTAGATCTGGCGCAATGGCCATACCGATGTACGTAGAAATTTCAAATTCAAATGTATTCGATAAGATGTTAGTATGCATAAATCAGTAAAATTCGTGTTGAAGTTTTATTTGATATGATACAATATCAATATACTGTAATGCATTAGTAGGATTTGCAAAAGGCAAGAGTATAAACATTTTCTTTTTTCATTATCAGTATCAATATCTATATGATCACGAAAAAAACATTATATAATTTATATCCGGATTCATTTATACCGATTTAGATATCAATAAAAACAAAGCTGCATAGTTTGGGAGAGGGGTTTCTAATGAGGCTGATGAAATTAAAAGAAGGAACCCAACATTTGCATTCAAACGATGTACTTCAAAATGAATTCATTTCTGCTCTGACTGAAAGCATGATTCTAAATTCGGGAACGAATCTTGCATACAAAATAATTAATAGGGGAACACATAAATTCGAGCTCCTTTGAAATTTAATGAAATGTAGATATGCACCTCTCTTTCAACACGAATTGATATGTTGTTTCAGGCACGAAAACAGGGGCTTGGGGTGGGCAGGAAGGCTGGTCTTGTTTTCCCACTTTTTTTGACAATTTACTTTTCCCCCGTTATTCTAACATACAAAGTCAGTATTTTCTACATGCACAGTTCAAACTAATATTCCTTTTTTTTTTTAAATTTGTAATGAATTCAATTATAAGCATCAACTCCTGTAAGTTTCCAATATATTGTCAATCACAAATTTTTAAACAGCTGGAATTTTGTAATGCTTGTAAGCTTACATTTATATAAGTGATCAATTTTCTTTCCTTCTGTGAAATGATATATTATAAATCGAAATAGGACGGTCGCTCTCTCTCTCTCTCTCTCTCTCTCTCTCTCTCTCTCTCTCTCTCTCTCTCTCTCTCTCTCTCTCTCTCAACATGGACATACAGAGACCGTAAATAATTATGTGGTTCCAAAAGAGACAACAAAACTATATTTTCGTTTATAAATTTCCTTTCATATGTGTCTTTGTGTAATGAACTGTTTATTATGGATTGCAAATGTAATACACGCATTTGCACACAGATGTATATTTTCGATCATTATTCCCTTATTTGTATATCCAAGTTTGTATATGATCATCGAGAAATTTTGAATTGTGCACGCAATATATCCAACCAGATATTAGATTCCCGATTTCTATAAACTGCAAAACCTCGATAAGACAAGCATTCAATACAGGAAAAAATTTCGACTCTGACATCTCCCCTGATTGAAGACACCCTGTTTGGCACGGGTGAAGTGTGTCGCAGTCTGTATAATGGAATGAAAACGTGTTGTAAAGTTCTAACGAGATACAGATGGAGTTTATCATTTTGTTTCGTGGATTTATCAGAATAAAGAGAATCTAATATTTTCGGTAAGTGCACATCTCCGATACCTGTTGAATAGACGCCCGTATTTGATACTTTTTTTGGCGATTATACCTTATTCATTGCATATTATGCATATGACATGCACCTTTATTTTGCAAAAATTGATATAAATAATATATTTTATGCTCTTTGCCTATTCCATTCTATCAGTATGTAATTGGCAAATGATTTATCCGCATTTATTTTATTAGAAAATGCAAATACTTGCATGCACTTGCAAGTATGCAAGAAAAGTTGGTGTTTTTTTTTTGTTTGTTTTTTTTGTTTGTATTTTTTGTCTAACTTATCTAAACTTCCAGAATGTTGCGTTAGTATACAATCAATATTTTGTAATTTTGAGCAAAGCATAATGTTTTAAAATGTTATTTTATTTGTTTCTCATTCCCTATATATTTACTATCGGAGATGTGCACTGGTCGAGTCCACCTAGAAAAATCACTCAGGTGTGACAATCACATTTGGGGTATATACGGGTAGAGTAAATTAGGCTACCTGAGAGGAATATGGCGGATAAGATGAGAAAGGTGTACGTATTTATTAATTCATGTCAGCTTTAAGAGGAAGAAACGATTGTGGAAAACCAGACACTTGATATATATCATTCTTCAAAGCTACCTGAAACATGTCAAACGAACTCGTGTTAATTCCGCATAGAAAATATGAAGAGCTACTCCAGCAAATAATGGACGAACCCCAGCATGCTGAAAGATTACAGATAGACGACCAGTCAATTACTTCAACACAGAAGTGATATGATAATTTTTCAGAAACAACATATCGTGTTAGTGAGGAAAATAAATGCGTTGACAAGGAAGATAACCAACTGAAAGATAACAAACTATCTAGCTATGTGAAAATGAAGCCAGCTACATTTACAAAGAAGTCCAAAATGTGCAAAATAAAAGATGGCTGACTTTTGATATATGACTGTTACAGTTGTACATTGTTATGTTTACTTCAGGATTTTTTTTAAATCTCGAGATATTCAGTAAAGAGTGTGGTGTCATCTCTCAATGACCTACATTCAAGTTTAAAAATGGAAGACTCTTTTTTTTCTCAAGAAATGTGTTGATTGTGTTTGATATTTATTATTTCACTGATGAAGGTAGACATGGCTGGATCATTCGTTTTAGCTCACTATGGATTCTTAAAAAGTCTAGGGAGAGAACCTAACTAACGCAACAGAATAATGCTCATACGAGAGCCACATATAGATATTATGAGAGCACTGTCTAAAGTCATAGCCTTCATACTAAACAGCACAGTCACTACTCCCTCTTACGATCAAATTTTTTCCCCCTGAAAACCGCAATGTTTTACGACGCATAATTAGCCCAATAATTCCCCTCTCGAGAAAGAAGAGGACTCTGGAAAGATATAAGAAACTGATTCCCAGACTTCTTCGTGAACATTACATTATAAACACTTGTCTACATGTATTAAGACAGAGTCTCGACATGATCTAGATAGAATTATTTCAGATACTGAATAATGTGTTCTTGAATAGAGTGAAAATACCTTTTTTCTATCACAAGGAATGTGATAGCAACATGGAAAGGTGTGCATGGTATTTCCAATTATTTTGGCGCTGGATTGTGGTGCATATTTAAAAAAAAAAAAAAACTCGTTGCGCATATGCAACATTCAGTACATACAGTATATATAGCTATTCGGAGTTTGTTGCCAATCATGGCGTTATCAAGTCATGAACGAGGAAAAACTAAATCAAAAAGGAAGAGAGATGAAATCGATGTTTTTAATAGTAGTGATGATGAAGTGTTAAGTGCCGAATTAGATTCTACCGAACGGAAACTTAAGAAATTTAAACAATCAAAGGATTATTTTTTGTGTGATGTGTGCGGAAAACAATTAAAACACCGGCAAAGTTTTCGCAATCATTTACTGTCCCATATTTCATACTTTTCCTGTAGATGTGGAAAAGTATTCAAATACAAAAGAAACCTTGCAACACACCATAAACGATGCTCGAACAGAGGGTGCATTTTTAATTGCAATCAGTGGGATCAAAGGTTTCACTCATTTTTGCATTGATCATCACACGTGGATACCGAGCATCGCCAAAGTGGAGGCAGAACACCTGTAACGGCGGAGGATGTTTACCCTCCAGACCAGCCATATTCTTCTAACGACCGAGAGAAAGAACATTTGAATAATGTAGAGAAGACCCGCATTCAACGGCACAACGCAACAATTCATTCTACGTCCGGAAAACGATGCTGAAAAATATGATGTGCTTCGTTTTTACAGCACTTTAAAATCTAAAATAAAACTCATCTTGACAACAACAAAAAAAATGAAATTTCGGGACATTAAATTTGTCCTAAATACTAGAGTCAGGATGGTGCGACAGAGAGCATTGGGTGAGGTAGAATCTTACATGCCCCACTTCAGAAGTCGCACATTCACATTCCTTCAAAATGATGACGAAGAACACGATTTAAATGCGGCTTCACAAAAGATGCAAAATGACATGGAAGAGTTTATACACCGCAGATCCGACTGACGTCTAGATGTTGTGTTTAGCTTAGAACTAAACATAGTACCTTACAAACCTCTTTCGGCTAAGAAATATTTAAAGTTCCCTCTAGAAATTCAGCATTTCAAAGGAACTGTCAACATTCAGAACGATGATAAAAAGTGCTTTTTGTGGAGTGTTTTAGCAGCTCTACATCCCGTGGAAAAAACACTGAGAGAGTTCGGCATTATATCACGTTTGCAAACGAGCTTGATTTGGAAGGTATCAGCTTTCCGATACCCAATTCACAAATCCAAAAGTTTGAGAAACAAAACAATATTTCCATCAACGTGTTCGAATTTGAAAAACAAAAAATCCCTTTATACATTTCACAACTAGATTTGACTACTGCAACAATCGATCTCTTGCACATTCGACAGAATGGGGATAGCCACTATTGTTTAATTAAAGATTTAAATCGTGTATTGGGGTCAACCAAGTGTTGCAAGAATAGCCACTATTTCTGTCGTCGCTGTTTGCATGGTTTCATTCGAGAAGATCTATTGAATGAGCACACGTCATAATGTCAACAATTTGACAGTCAGAAAGTAAAATAGCCTACTGGAGGCAAAGATAACATTTTGAAGTTTGAAAGCTTTCAGAAAAAAAATGAGAGTACCTTTTATCATTTATTGTGATTTTGAAACACTTGTCCAGAAAGTGGATACATGCTCCCCAAACCCGAGATATCCAGCACTACCCATGGGACCAACTTCGATCCCTGTGGCTATGTTTATCAAGTCATGTGTACCAATTCAAAGTACACGAAACCCCCGTAGTACACAGAGGACAATTAGGAGAAAATGTAGTCGAGCATTTTCTCGATAGCTTACTACGAGAAGAAGAATACATAAAAGATGTCCTTTCAGATGATGAGCCTCTCGTCATGAATAAGGAAACAGAAAAACTATTCCCAAAAGCAAGTCATTGCCACAAATGCGAGAAACATTTCGGTGAAAAGACAAAAACAGTTCGAGACCATTATTATGTGGGAGTGGAAGGTGACCCCCCTTTCCCCGGAATACAGCAATTTCCGAGGCGCAGCCTGCAACTCTGGCAACTTTAATTTTCGAGAACCTAAATTTATCCCTGCTATTTTTCATAATATGAGATGATTTGATGTCCATCTCCTCTGTCAGTGTATTGAAAAACCCAAAGAAAAGAAATTAAAAGTTATAGCTAAAAATATGGAGCTTTATGTCAGTTTTCCGTTGGTATTTGTGCTTCATTGATTCATTTCAATTTATGACCATCTCCATGGAAACGCTAGTGAACAATTTAGCCGGTGAAGGACTTTCTCATTTCAAACACTTTACTCATATGTTTAAGGACCAAGACACTGTCAAATTTTTATTAAGAAAAAACGCATAATACTATGATTACATAGATTCATACGAACGATTTGTGGAACCGAATTTACCCCCCAGAGAAGCTTTTTACAATCGACTCAAAAAGAACATATTCCAGAGAGATATTACACTCATGTTCAAGAAGTGTGGCAGGAATTTAACATGAAAACGTTAGGGGATTTGCATGATCATTACGTTCTGACTGATGTTCTCCTATTAGCCGACGTCTTCGAACGCTTTCGCGATATGACCCTAAATTACTACAAACTCGATGCCTGTCATTATTGCACGTGAAAATGACGGGGATTTCCCTGGACTTCATCACAGATCCTCTGATATACAATTTCTTTGAACTGGGATTACGTGGTGGAGTGTCTACGATTACTAAGAAATTTAGCACAGCCAATCACTCTGATCTGGAAAAATATGATCCTTCAAAACCTATCAAAAATCTCATTTACTTGGATGCAAACAATCTATATGGGGTGTCATGCGTTTTCCCTTCCCCATTGTATTCATGCGCTGGTTTGCGAACGAAGAAATCAACAAGTTCAATTTCGCCGAGATCCCTTCAGATCGTGTGAGATGATGAACTTTCCCATTACAGTCAAGAACTATGGGGGGGGATTACATTCTACGGATGGGATCCACTGTCAGAAACGCAACAAAACTTCTAAATTAATTCCCACGCTAGAAAATAAGAAACATTACGTCCTCCATTACAAAAACTTGCAGCTATATTTCTCGCTGGGAATGAAAATTGATCAAATCCATCGAATTTTAGAATTTCGACAAGAACCCTGGCTGATGACATAAATTGATTTCAATTCCAACAAAAGAAGAAACGCTCAAAACGACCTTGAAAAAGATTTATTTAACTTAATGAATAATGCCGTTTTGGAGAAAACCATGGAAAACCTTCAAAATCGTGTTGATATCTAATTAGTTCATACAGAAAAAAAGCTGAAGAAATTATGCATCAAACCCTCTTTCAATCGATTCAAGATTTTCAACGAAAACTTAGTCGGAGTGGAAAACAAAAAGGTGAAACTCCTCCTGAACAAACCTGTCTATATTGGCCAAAGCATACTAGATTTGTCGAAACTCGTCATGTACAACTTTCATTACAATTTTATGAAAAAAATGTATGATGATCACATTCGTCTTTTATTTACGGACACGAAAAGTCTGATGTATGAGATTGAAACTCCGAACCTGGACGAGGATATCGCTAGATACAAAGACTTCTTTGACTTGTCAAACTATCCTGTTCACCATCCCCTCCGTATTGGCACCAACAAGACCTTTTGTGTTTTAAAAAAAAATCATTTTCTAATGTTTATATATTTATTGCAATAAGATTATTTTCCAGACTTTGTTTTCAAATTTATAAAATTTAAGTGCTTTTTTTTCTCAAGGTATTCCAATGTACGAGTTTGTGGGTTTGCGTGCAAAGATGTATTCCCTACAGTTATGCGATGGCAGTGAGATGAAAACAGCAAAGGGTGTTTCAAAACCCATCATCAAAAATCAATTGAAACACTCCATGTATAAAGACTGTTTACTCAACCGATTCAGATATAACCACGGCATAACTCTTGTTCGCAGTCATAATCATGAACTTTTTTGTGACAAAATAAAGAAAACTTCTTTATCCTGTTTCGACGATAAACGTTATGTTAAATCGTGTGGTATAGAAACTCTAGCCTATGGACATTGTGATATAGAGATTCTAAAAAAATTAAATGATTTATTCAGTGGTTAAAATATACATGAATTGTTCAAATGATTAATGTAATTCTAATTTGCTTTGTACTTGTGGAAAAAAAGATGAATATATTGAAGAATAATTACCATAAATTGTATTGATCGATTGTATCTTGCTTAACGTCTCACTCGAGAATTTTTCACTCATATGGAGACGTCACCAAGACCGATGAAGGGCTTCAAATTTAGGCCTATGCTCGGCGCTTACGGCCATTGAGCTGTGAGGATTCTTTAGCGTGCCACACCGACTGTGACACGGGTCATCCGTTTTTAAGGTCATCTCCGAGGACCCGTGACATTCACACCCAATGCCGAGCGTTTGGCGATGGAACTGTCACTACCTGTTTTAACTACTTAGGTGTGTCGCGGCCGGGATTCGAACCCCGGGCCTTCCGCATGCGGGGCGAACCCTCTAAACTCTCGACCACCATAGAAGATTTTTACTTTGCTTATACCTAAAGATAAAATAAAGTCATTTACGTAACCATTCCATCTTGTACTGTTCTTTGTAAGGGGGTACAGTAGGTAAAGGAAAGGAACGGTGCAAGGATTTTTCATTTTGAGTCCTTTCTTGTAACTTTTCCTAGGTGTTGTTGGTGTTACGGCCAGGCGTTTTAAGAAATCATAGTGAGCAAAAACGAATGATTCAGCCAAGTCTATCTTCATTGATGAAATAATGAAAATCAAACACAATCAACACAATTATTATGAAAAAAAACAAGATTATCATATTTTCAAACTTTAGTGTAGGTCATCGAAAAACGGTATCACACAGGTACATCCCTCGATATATAAAAGTCATTGAATGCCTCGAGATTTATAATCATTGAGCGGATTTGTATTAAACATGTTACATACTCATATATCAAATGTTAACCATTTTTTCTTTTGCACATTTTTGTACTTCTCTGCAAATGTAGCTGGCTTCATTTTCACATAGCTAGACAGTTTACCTAATTTAGAAAACAAGAAAAAAAAAATTGTCTCACACTATCGTAACTTGCAACTTTATTTATCGCTAGGAATGAAAATTTCCAAAAAGTTCATCGCATTTTAGAATCTCTCTCTCTCTCTCTCTCTCTCTCTCTCTCTCTCTCTCTCTCTCTCTCTCTCTCTCTCTCTGTGATATTTTAACAGATGCTGTGCAAAGATGTGTAAAGTTTACTTTACCAAAAATAAATGGATATAAATGGATTTAGAATTATTTTTCATGTGTTTAAATTAAAGTAAGTTGTTGAATGCTGCAATTTATTATTTTGGCATGCATTGTATTAGACGTACGCTTCAAGCACCTTTATATGAGAGACATTGAAATTACTTGAGTGGTTATAATATTATTATTTTTTGTCAACAGATTGACAATTAATTTTCTAAACATTTTTGTAATTCGCAAATCGTTGTTCAATTTATGAAATATGAATTTTATGGTGGACATTAAATATTCTCAGATATATTAATTTTCTAAACATCATCATTTTTGTTTTAGATTTGTACTCTACAAATCATCAGTCAATTTATAAAGAAGTTCACATCAGTATTAATCATGACAGACATTGAAAATACTTGAGTGATGTAATATTATTATTTTTTGTCAAACGTTTGTAAATTAATTTTCTAAACAACAGTTTTGGTGGGTTTGTTTTTGGTTGTAAATCTGTAATTCACAAATCATTGTTCAATTTCTTAAATATAAATTTTATGATGGACACTAGAAATTTTCAGATTTATTAATTTTTAAACATCATTTTTTTTTAATTTGTACTCTACAAATAATCGGTCAATTTATAAACATGTTCAGGTCACTAATGGTTTGATGAGAGACATTGAAAATACTTAAGTGGTTATAATATTATTATTTTTTTTGTCAAAAGTTTGTAAATTAATTTTCTAAGCATCATTTTCTAAACAACAGAGTTTTTGTTTTGTTTTGTTTTTCTGTTTGTTTTGTTAATCTGCAATTCACAAATCGTTGTTCAATATCTAAAATATAAATTTTATGGTAGACACAAGGATTTCTCAGATTTATTAATTTTCTAAACCTCTTTTTTTTTTTTTTTTTTTTGGTTTTTAGATATGTACTCTACAAATCATCGGTCAATTTATAAACAAGTTCAGATCAGTAGTAATCATGACATACATTGAAAATACTCGAGTGGTTGTAATATCATTTTTTGTCAAAGGTTTGTAAATTAATTTTCTAAACATCATTTTCTAAAACAAATTTTTTGTTTGTTTTGTTTCGTTTTCTTTTTTGGAAATTTATGATCCACAAATCGCTGTTCAATTTCTAAAAAAAAAAACATTTTTTTTTTTAAATTTGTCATTCATAAATCGCTGTTCAATTTCTTAAATATAAATTTTATGATAGACACTACAAATTTTCAGATGTATTAATTTTCTAAACATCATCTACTTTTTTTTTTTTTTTTTTTTTTTTTTTTTTTTAGATTTGTACTCCACAAATCATCAGTTAATTTATTAACAACTTCAGATCATTATAAATCATGACAAACATTGAAAATACTTGAGTGGTTGTAATATTATTATTTTTTGATCAAAAGTTTGTAAATTAAATTTCTAAGCATCATTTTCTAAACAACAGAGTTTTTGTTTTGTTTTGTTTTTGGTTTTTTTGTTAATCTGCAATTCACAAAACGTTGTTCAATTTCTTAAATATAAATTTTATGGTAGACACTAGAAATTCTCAGATGTATTAATTTTCTAAACATCATCATTTCTTTCTTTCTTTTTAAATTTGTACTTCACAAATAATAGTTTAATTTATAAACATATTCAGATCAGTATTAATAATATGACAGACATTGAAAATACTCGAGTGGTTGTAAGGTTCCATTAGAAAGTAGAGTTACCGACTGTTCTTATCGTTTGAGATCAGTTCGCGTTTGATGAATGAAATGGGCATTTCATTTGTACTTTTCTATTCATTGATTTCAATGTTCAGCTACATGTAAAACTTATACGGTACCAATTTTGATGTACCAGATGCGCATTTCGACAAATAATGTCTTTTCAGTGATGCTCAAATGAAATGTTTGAAATCGGAAATAATACATGCATCACCACATATCAACGATATATGTATATCTACATTGTGGTAATCACGCGTTAAACTGTATGGAATTTCATCACACATTTTTTTAAATGTTCATTTCACAGCCTGTGCTATACTACATACTTTGTATTATCTTCAAAGTGGTTGTAAGCATGTACCTAGCTTCAATATAGAGAAAATAATACCACTTTTAGGTTGTCGATACATATATTTCTAAACATTGTAACAATTATTGAAGTGCTTTTGTTACTTTCAAAGACAAAATTTCAAGATTTAAGAAACAGTTAATCGAGTATAGCAACACAGTCAATCGTGAAAATAATTCATTAACACTCATTCCTCATCAGTGTTCAAAGTCATGTAAAGATACTTGTTTTGTAACCAAGTGCGATATGGAGTTTGAAATTAATCCCAAGGTAGGAAGTATCGACTCCATTACACAAGCGGGTTCCACGACTAATATATAGATCCAACGAGTCGTCCAGCATTAACTCCTCATCTAAAGTGCCAATCTCTACCCAGAGTTGTCATTCCTTGCTCTCACTAACACCTCTGTTAACGTCTCAAAATAAGCAATGTTATTCCACATGCAAATCCACTTTTTTTTACGGCTAATAAAACTAAGAACTATGTTATAAAATATCGGGGAAATGTAGGACAAACAACTATTTGTATTTTTTTCCATTACTATATATTCTTCATGTACCTATGTATAGGCCTGGTGCAATAGAACTATCCAATATCCTCGTTTCAACCCAAATCAATGCTTCTTGTGTCACAAAAAGACTTGACATCTGCTCAATATTTATTTATGTATTTTTGTAACTGAAGTCAAAACCATACTTTATTTGAGCATACGTGCCATTTACACAAATCTTGTAAAACCTTTGAGACGTTGACAGAGGTGAAAGTCAGTGTAAGGGACGATAACTCTGGGTAGAGATTGCTAAAGTGCGACTGTTTATTTCATCGCCTAATATATCTCGATTTAAGTAATAAATGTCTTGAACTGAGAGACAGAACTTGGTCCGCGTCTTCTCGAAGTCCCTGGACACGTTTATATTCATCTGTACGTCCAGTCTTCTACTGCTCATATTTTGGCTTTAGCTTGGAAAAATGTTCATCACAAAAACGTGGTTAGCACGATAAGAATTTCTCTTAAACCTATGAAACTCCTTGATACTTTAGGTAAATATTTCGAAGACATTTCATTGTGATATCTTCAATCTCTTTGGTATTTTCTGGCATGCGTTTCTTTAATTCCTCTCTCATGGTATGAATCAACATCATTGAATCGGAGGTGAAGTGGTTTTCCATCGCATACTTGCATAGGTCTGAATATCTGTCTAAGGTCATTGGAAATACTCCTGATATAAGATAGTTTTTAACATATCGAAACGCCATATCATCTTGTCTTTTCTTGATACAGCGTAGCACATGCTTATTCGCTTTTTTTGCGATGTTGTCACTTCCAGCCATGATTTGTCAATGAAGAAAATAATTTAAATTCGCCTCTTAAATCTAAATTTCACGATGTACGTCTTCCATTTCAATGTGATAAATGTGAATGATAGAGAAGATGATTTCTTGCATGCATGTATAGTCCTCCTCACATTCCATTCTCTCTCACGTGACTTAGTGAAATATTTCAGACTTCCCATTCCTAAAAGACATATATCTCTAATTCTAGTACATTTTCAACATTCCAGTTGTTGCATAGACTCCAATAATTTTCCCCCCATGTACTTGATTTAAAATAGGCTTTATAACAGTTTCTGTTTCTGAACTACGTCTTCTAAATCTAACTTTATCTCTATCACATTCTTCCCATGGCCCTTTTCAACAATAATTCGCAATAATATACACTTCAAAAAGTTTATCTGCGAAATGAATATAATTATCAGACATGTTTTCTTGCACTGATATGTCTGATTTTAGTGACCAAAAAAATTCCTTTTTTTTCCAGTTCTCTTATAAAATAACATACCATTCGCTATTTTGATTACGGGAAAAATCTTCAAGTTCTCTTATAAAGTAACATATGACATTCACTATTTACATACTTTAAGGATAGATTTAAAAGTCTGAGTTAAATATAGTAATCGCACTGACCACAGGTTACAACACATGATTTAACATTTAAAGTGCTTGAATATTAGCACTCATTTTATACCGTCCACGCGATATTAAAATACTCCATATTACTTTCTAAGTCCTTGCAGTCTGAGCTAAAAATACCCAACATTCCTGCGAGTCACACATTTCACAGACCTTGAAGTCTGCAGTCTGAGCCACGAGCCTTAGTTTGGCATTACTCATATATACCATCATATAGAACGTTTCTATTCCCTCACCCTCATATATACCGTCATATAGAACGTTTCTACTACCTCATTCTCATATATACCGTCATACAGAACATGTCTATTCCCTCGCTCTCATATATACCGTCATACAGAACGTGTCTATTCCCTCACTCTCATATATACCGTCATACGGAACGTGTCTATTCCCTCACTCTCATATTTACCGTCATATAGAACGTGTCTATTCCCTCATTCTCATATTTACCGTCATACAGAACGTTTGTATTCCCTCACTCACATATATACCGTCATATAGAACGTTCCTACTCCCTCAGCCTCATATATATCGTCACACAAAACGTTTTGACTCCCTCATTCTCATATATACCATCGTATACTGCCTTTCTACTCCCTCACTCTCATATATACCGTCATATAGAACGTTTATACCCCCCCACCCTTAGAAATACCGTCATATACAAATATTTTACTCCCTCTTCCTCATATATAGAGTCATACAGAACGTTTAAACTCCCTCACCCTCATACATACCGTCATATAGAACGTTTTTACTCCCTCATTCTCATATATACCGTCATACAAAATGTGTCTACTCCCTCACCCCCATATATACCGTCATATAGAACATTTCTACTCTTTCACCCTCATATATACCGTTATATAGAACATTTTACTTTCTAACCCTCATATATTGAGTCATATTGGACGTGTCTACTCCCCAATCCTTATCTATAGGGTCATATAGAACGTTTCTACTCTCTAACCCTCATATATACCGTCATACAGAACGTTTTGACACCCTCATATCTACTTTCTCACTTTGATATATACCATCATATAAAACGTTGCTACTCCCTCACCCTCATGTATACCGTCATACAGAACGTTTCTACTCCATCACCTTACATAAACCTCATATAGAACGTTTTTACTCCCTCATTCACATACATACCGTCATACAGAACGTTTTTACTCCCTCACTCACATATATACCGTCATACAGAACGTTTCTACTCCCCACTTTCATATATACCGTCATTTGAACGTTTCTACTTCCTCACACGCTTACATGTCAACATTAAAAACGTTTCTACTCCTTCATCCAAATATACACCGTCATACAGAAGGTTTCTACACCCTCACTCTCATATATACCGTCCTATAGAGCATTGTTACTCCCTCATCCTCATATATACCGTCATACAGAACGTTTTTACTCCCTCATCTTAGATATACCTCATATAGAACGTTTCTACTCCCTCATTCTTATATATACCTCATACGGAACATTTCTACTACCTATTTCTCGTATATATCGTCATGCAAAGCGTTTCTACTCCCTCATCCTCATATATACCGTCACACAGAACGTTTATACTCCCCCACCTTCATATATACCGTCATACAAAACGTTTCTACTTCCTCACTTTCATATATACCGTTATATAGAACGTTTCTACTCCCTCACTCTCATATATACCGTCATATAGAACGGTTCTACTCCCTCATTCTCATATATACCATCACACAAAATGTTTCTACTTTCTCACCCTCATATAAAAAAATTCTACTCGCTCACCCTCATATATACCATCATACAAAACGTTTCTACTCCCTCATCCTCATATATACCGTCACACAGAACGTTTATACTCCCCCACCTTCATATATACCGTCATAAAAATGGTTCTACTTCATCACACTCATATCTACCATCATATAAAAATATTCTACTTCCTCACCCTCATATATACCGTCATATCGAACATTTCTACTCCCTTGCCCTCATATATACCGTCATACAAAACGTTTATACTCCCCCACCTTCATATATACCGTCATACAAAACGTTTTTACTCCCTCACCCTCATATACACCGTTATATAGAACGTTCCTACTCCCTCACTCTCATATATACCGTCATATAGAACGGTTCTACTCCCTCATTCTCATATATACCATCATACAAAATGTTTCTACTTTCTCACCCTCATATAAAAAAATTCTACTCGCTCACCCTCATGTATACCATCATACAAAACGTTTCTACTCCCTCATAATCATATATACCGTCATATAGAAAATTTCTATTCCATCAACGCCATATATACCGTCATACAGAACGTGTGTACTCCCTCACTCTCATCTATACCGTCATACAGAACGTTTCTACTATCTCACTCTCATATAAACCGTCATACAGAACGTCTCTACTCCCTCATTCTCATATATACCGTCACACAGAACGTTTATACTCCCCCACCTTCATATATACCGTCATACAAAATGGTTCTACTTCATCACGCTCATATATACCATCATATAAAAATATTCTACTCGCTCACCCTCATATATACCGTCATATAGAACATTTCTACTCCCTTGCCCTCATATATACCGTCATACAAAACGTTTATACTCCCCCACCTTCATATATACCGTCATACAAAACGTTTCTACTTCCTCACCTTCATATATACCGTTATATAGAACGTTTCTACTCCCTCACTCTCATCTATACCGTCATATAGAACGGTTCTACTCCCTCATTCTCATATATACCATCATACAAAACGTTTCTACTCCCTCATCCTCATATATACCGTCACACAGAATGTTTATACTCCCCCACCTTTATATATACCGTCATACAAAATGGTTCTACTTCATCACGCTCATATATACCATCATATAAAAATATTCTACTCGCTCACCCTCATATATACCGTCATATCGAACATTTCTACTCCCTTGCCCTCATATATACCGTCATACAAAACGTTTATACTCCCCCACCTTCATATATACCGTCATACAAAACGTTTCTACTCCCTCACCCTCATATATACCGTTATATAGAACGTTTCTACTCCCTCACTCTCATATATACCGTCATATAGAACGGTTCTACTCCCTCATTCTCATATATACCATCATTCAAAATGTTTCTACTTTCTCACCCTCATATAAAAAATTTCTACTCGCTCACCCTCATATATACCATCATACAAAACGTTTCTACTCCCTCATCCTCATATGTGCCGTCATACAGAACGTTTTTACTCCCTCACCTTATATATACCTCATATAGAACGTTTCTACTCCCTCACTCTCATACATGCCGTCATACAGAACCTTTCTAATCCCTCACCCTCATATATACCGTTATATAGAACGGTTCTACTCCCTCATTCTCACATATACCATCATACAAAATGTTTCTATTTTCTCACCCCCATATAAAAAATTTCTACTCCCTCACCCTCATATATACCGTCATACAGAACATTTCTACTCCATCACCTTACATAAACCTCATATAGAACGTTTTTACTCCCTCACTCACATACATACCGTCATACACAACGTTTCTTCTCCCTCACCCTCATATATACCGTCATACAGAACGTTTCTACTCCATCACCTTACATAAACCTCATATAGAACGTTTTTACTCCCTCACTCACATATTTACCGTCATTTGAACGTATCTACTTCCTCACACGCTTACATGTCAACATTAAAAACGTTTCTACTCCTTCATTCTCATATACACTGTCATAGAGAAGGTTTCTACACTCTCACTCTCATATATACCGTCCTAAAGAGCATTGTTTCTCCCTCATCCTCATATATACCGTCATACAGAACGTTTCTACTCCCTCATCCTTATATATACCTCATACGGAACATATCTACTCCCTACTTCTCGTATATATCGTCATGCAGAGCGTTTCTACTCCCTCATCCTCATATATACCGTCACACAGAACGTTTATACTCCCCCACCTTCATATATACCGTCATACAAAACGTTTCTACTCCCTCACCCTCATATACACCGTTATATAGAACGTTTCTACTCCCTCACTCTCATATATACCGTCATATAGAACGGTTCTACTCCCTCATTCTCATATATACCGTCATTCAAAATGTTTCTACTTTCTCACCCTCATATAAAAAATTTCTACTCGCTCACCATCATATATACCATCATACAAAACGTTTCTACTCCCTCATCCTCATATGTGGCGTCATACAGAACGTTTTTACTCTCTCACCTTATATATACCTCATATAGAACGTTTCTACTCCCTCACTCTCATACATGCCGTCATACAGAACCTTTCTACTCCCTCACCCTCATATATACCGTTATATAGAACGTTTCTACTCCTTCGCTCTCATATATACCGTCATATAGAACGGTTCTACTCCCTCATTCTCATATATACCGTCATACAAAATGTTTCTACTTTTTCACCCCCATATAAAAAATTTCTACTCCCTCACCCTCATATATACCGTCATACAGAACGTTTCTACTCCATCACCTTACATAAACCTCATATAGAACGTTTTTACTCCCTCACTCACATACATACCGTCATACACAACGTTTCTACTCCCTCACCCTCATATATACCGTCATACAGAACGTTTCTACTCCAACACCTTACATAAACCTCATATAGAACGTTTTTACTCCCTCACTCACATATAGGCCGTCATTTGAACGTGTCTACTTCCTCACACGCTTACATTTCAACATTAAAAACGTTTCTACTCCTTCATCTTTATATACACTGTCATACAGAAGGTTTCTACACCCTCAATCTCATATATACTGTCCTAAAGAGCATTGTTTCTCCCTCATCCTCATATATACCGTCATACAGAACGTTTTTACTCCCTCACCTTATATATACCTCATATAGAACGTTTCTACTCCCTCACTCTCATACATGCCGTCATACAGAACGTTTCTACTCCCTCATCCTTATATATACCTCATACGGAACATTTCTACTCCCTATTTCTCATATATATCGTCATGCAGAGCGTTTCTACTCCCTCATCCTCATATATACCGTCACACAGAACGTTTATACTCCCCCACCTTCATATATACCGTCATAAAAATGGTTCTACTTCATCACGTTCATATATACCATCATATAAAAATATTCTACTTCCTCACCCTCATATATACCGTCATATCGAACATTTCTACTCCCTTGCCCTCATATATACCGTCATACAAAACGTTTATACTCCCCCACCTTCATATATACCGTCATACAAAACGTTTCAACTCCCTCACCCTCATATACACCGTTATATAGAACGGTTCTACTCCCTCACTCTCATATATACCGTCATATAGAACGGTTCTACTCCCTCATTCTCATATATACCATCATACAAAATGTTTCTACTTTCTCACCCTCATATAAAAAATTTCTACTCGCTCACCCTCATATATACCATCATACAAAACGTTTCTACTCCCTCATAATCATATATACCGTCATATAGAACATTTCTATTCCATCAACGCCATATATACCGTCATACAGAACGTGTGTACTCCCTCACTCTCATCTATACCGTCATACAGAACGTTTGTACTACCTCACTCTCATATAAACCGTCATACAGAACGTCTCTACTCCCTCATTCTCATATATACTGTCATACGGAACGTGTCTACTCTCTCACTCTCATATATACCGTCATATAGAACGTTTCTACTTCATCACCCTGATATATACCGTCAAACAGAACGTTTCTACTTCCTCAACCAAATATGTATCGTAATATAGAATGCCTCTACTTCCTTACTCTCATATATACCGTCAAATAGAACATGTCTACTCCCCCACTCTCATATATAGCGTCATACAGAACGTTTCTACTTCCTGACACGCTTACATGTCAACATTCAAAACATTTCTACTCCTTCATTCACATATATACCGTCCTATAGAGCATTGCTATTCCCTCATCCTTATATATACCGTCACACAGAACGTTTCTACTCCCTCAATCACATATATACCGTCACATAGAACGTTTCTACTCCCTCATTCACATATACACCGTCATACAGAACGTTTCCATTCAGTCAACCCACTATATACCGTCATACAAAACGTTTCTACTCCATCACCTTAGATATACCCCATATAGAAAGTTTGTACTCCCTCATTCACATATATACCGTCATACACACCGTTTCTACTTCCTGAACCAAATATGTATCGTCAAATAGAACGCTTCTACTCCTTCACCCTCATATATAACGTTATATACAATGTTTCTTTTCCCTCACACGCTTACATGTCAACATACAAAACGTTTCTACTCCCTTATCCTCATATACACCGACATACAGAAAGTTTCTACTCCCTCATTCACATATAGACCGTCATACAGAAAGTTTATACTCCCTCATTCACATATATACCGTCATGCAGAACGTTTCTACTCCGTAAACCCACTACATACCTCATATAGAACGTTTCTACTCCCTCACCCTCATATATACCGTCATACAGAACGTTTCTACTCCCTCGCCCTCATATCTACCTCATATAGAACGTTTCTACTCCCTCGTCCTCATATCTACCTCATATAGAACGTTTCTACTCCCTCGCCTTATACAAAACTCCTATATAATGTTTCTACTCCTTCACTATCATATATACCGTCATATAGAACGTTTCTACTCCCTCATTCTTATATATACAGTACCCGCAACGTTATTCTTGACATGATAAACGATAGAACACGATACACACACGATAGGATAGGATACACGCACGATACGATAGGATACACGCACGATACGATAGGATACACGATAAACCTGATAAACGCAAAACCTGATAAACGATCTTCACGATAGACCTGATCAACGCAAAACACGATAAACTATCTTCACGATAAACGGAAAACCTGATAGAAATGTTGTAAATTTAGAAACGGTTTAGACGGAACGAAATTTTGATACCTACAACATAATTACATTATGTCTACATTATGTTGATAATAATATTGAAGGATTTCAATGTTCATTATATACCTACATTACGGACAAAGCGGATTTCTTGTTTCCCGCGTTCTCGCGATGGGAAAAAATCTAACGCGGTAATCTATAGGTAACTCAGGAAAACCGCGTTCTCATCGCGGGATGACTATCAGCTACCTGTCCCCGTCGTGGTAACATTTGTTTAAAACATTGATCGGTTTTGTACCATATAATTTCTTTAATCCACGGTCGTACGTTTTTTTTTTTTAAATGCCATCACAGCTAAAATTTAAAAAATAAAGAAAATATATACGGCATTGAATTCATTATTTGATATCTATATGAATTTTATCAGCCAATGATTCTAAAACTTATATTGTCACCTAATGTTTAATATATAGATTATACAGGGAATTAACTAAATGTAATATAATGTAGTGATATCATGCTTCAGTAGCTCTCTTATGCTAATGTATATTACCTTGAGTATGAAATAAAACCAAGTAATATTGTGCGTGTAGCGAGGAGGGGGTTATTTTGCATCAAGCTCTAAGTTCACGGCTCATTCAACATCTCAAGTTATTTTCATAACGACCGCTTTAAAAAAAATCAACCGCACTACACCTGTTAGATATTTTTACACTATGATTGATAATTGATAATCATAAGTAATTGGAACATATTTATTTGAATTGATATTTTGTTAACAAAACATAAATATACTGTTTAAAAAACATAAACAAAACTCGGCTTGTTTTAAATTCGCAATTTTGAAACGCTTAGTGTGTAAAAAAAATTCAAATAATCATCAAAACCAACATAAATTTCCAGTATCTACACGTACGAGTATTGGTACATGTGTAAATGTACAAGGTATATAAAAAAAAAACAACAACAATGACAGCGGAATCGTGCCCAGTTGAGCAGAATTTTGGGGGATGCAACACCCTTGCACCCTTTTAAAACTTAATCTTCTAAATGTGTGAAATACAATGTCCCTGAGAATGTTAGCTGTCAAAACACGGGTGATACACAAAATCAGATATAAGGACGCGCACAAGTTCAGCAGTTGCTATATAAGTAGCATACACGTGAAAAAAAAATCGGAAGAAAAAGAACCATTATTAAGATATACATGTATGTGATAAACAATGTAATTTACTGATTTTTCCTTTCAAATCGGAACTCCCTATTTTTCTGTTAGTGTTAATTACAAATAACTGTTTCTAGACAAACAAATGTTTATGAACTTCAGAAGGAGCTTCCAGATTTGCTGTGCTCGGTTTACTGTCCTACTTTCCAGACTACTTAGAATTAAATTGTGATAAATTTTCACTCTCTCTCTGGACAGACAAATAGCTCTTCTTCTGCCTTAAAATCGACAACTTTATGTTCTCCTTCAAATATACTGTCTTTCCTCGATTCCCAAAAATAGCTTCTTTAACAAAACGAATAAAGGTTTCGGAAAGTATCGTACTTTTTCATTAGATTTTATATACGATCCCGATAGTTTCCGAAGCTACACGATAAACGATTTTCACGATAAACGGAAAACCTGATACACGCAAAACACGATACACGATAGACCTGATAAACGCAAAACACGATAGAAAACGGAAAACCTGATACACGATAGGATAGGATACACGCACGATACGATAGGATACACGCACGATACGATAGGATACACACACGATAGAGCACGATAGGAATGTCAAGAATAACGTTGCGGGTACTGTACCTCATACGGAACATTTCAACTCCCTCTTTCTTATATATACCGTCGTGGAGAGCGTTTCTACTCCCTCATCCTCATATATACCGTCATTCAGAACGTTTATATTCCCCCCACCTTCATATACACCGTCAAATACAAAATTTTACTCCCTCATCCTCAGATATACCGTCATACAAAATGTTTCTACTTCATCACCTTCATGTATACCATCATATAAAAAAATTCTACTCGTTCACCCTCATATATACCGTCATATAGCACATTCCTATTCTCTGACCCTCATATATACCGTCATACAAAACGTTTCTACTCCCTCATCCTCATGTATACCGTCATATAGAACGTTTCTATTTCCTCCCTCTCATATACACCGTCTTACAAAATGTTTCTACTTTCTCATCGTCATATATACTGTCATATAAAAAATTTCTACTTGCTCACCCTCATATACACCGTCATATAGAACGTGTCTACTCCCTCACTCCCATATACATCGTCATTGAGAACGTTTCTACTCCCTCACCATCTTATATACCGTCATATAAAGCGTTTCTACTACCTCACTCTCATATAAGCTGTCATATAGAACGTCTTTACTCACTCAACCTCATATATACCGTCATATAGAACGTTTCTAATCCTTCATCCTCATATATACCGTCATACAGGACGTTTTGACACCCTCATTCTCATATATACCGTTATATAGAACATGTCTACTACCTCACCCTCATATATACCGTCATACAGAACGTTTTGACACCCTCGTTCTCATATATACCATCATACGGAACGTGTCTACAAGCTCACCCTCATATACACCGTCATACAGAACGTTTCTACTTCCTGAACCAAATATGTATCGTCAAATAGAATGGATCTACTCCCTCACTCTCATATATACCGATATATAGAACGTTTCTACTCTCCCACTCTCAAATATACCGTAATACAGAACGTTTCTACTCTCTCACCCTCATATATACCATCATACAAAACGTTTCTACTCCCTCACCCTCATATATACCATCATAGAGAACGTTTCTACTTCCTCACACGCTTACATGTCAACATTCAAAACGTGTCTACTCCTTCATCCTCATATATACCGTCATACAGAACGTTTTTACTTCCTCAACCAAATATGTGTCGTCATACAGAATGTCTCTATTCCCTTACTCTCATATATACCGTCATATAGAACGTTTCTACTCCCTCACTCTCATTTATACCGTCATATAGAACGTTTCTACTCCCTCACCCTCATATATACCATCATACATACATATATACCATCATACAGAACGTTTCTACTTCCTCATACGCTTACATGTCAACATTCAAAACGTTTCTACTCCCTCATTCACATATATACCGTCCTACTCCCTTATCCTCATATATACCGTCACACAGAACGTTTCTACTCCCTCAATCACATATATACCGTCATACAAAACGTTTCTACTCCATCACCTTATATATACCTCATATAGAACGTTTGTACTCCCTCACTCACATATATACCGTCATACACACCGCTTCTACTCCCGCACCCTCATATATACCGTTATATAGAATGTTTCTTTTCCCTCAGACGCTTACATGTCAACATACAAAACGTTTCTACTCCTTCATCCTCATATACACCGTCATACAGAAATTTTATACACCCTCATTCACATATATACCGTCCTATAGAGCATTGTTTCTCCTTCATCCTCATATATACCTCATATAGAACGTTTCCACTCCGCCACCCCACTATATACCGTCATATAGAACGTTTTTACTCCCTAACCCTCATATATACTGTCTTACAGAACGTTTCTACTCCCTCACCTTATATACACCGTCCTATAGAACGTTTCTACTCCCTCACCCTCATATATACCTCATATAGAACGTCTCTATTTCCTCACCTTATATATATCTCATATATAACGTTTATACTCCCTCGCCCTCATATATACCGTCATACACAACGGTTCTACTCCGTCACCTCATATATAACGTCCTATAGAATGTTTCTACTCCCTCATCTTATATATACCTCATACGGTACATTTCTACTCCCTCTTTCTCATATATACCGTCATACAGAACGTTTCTACTCCCTCATCCTCATATATACCGTCATACAGAACGTTTTTACTCCCTCACCCTCATATATACCGTCATACACAACGTTTCTATTCCCCACCCATATATACCTCATATGTAACGTTTCTAGTCTCTCATCTTATGTATACCGCCATACAGAATGTCTGCACTTCTTCACCCCCATATATAAACATGTACCGTCGTATAAAAGATATTGAGTATATCAACTTTTCTTTAAAGTACGTAAAAGTCATAGGTGAAAGTCACAAGTTTTAAAACGTTGGTACCAACCAAAAAGTTTTGTCAAAAGGAATATGAAAACAATATCACCCAATATTTAAATGTCATGGATACTGTTGGTATGTTGGACAGAGAAGTCGCCATGACATAAACAACTTAATTGGTGTGGTCCTACTATTCTTGAAGTGAATTATAACTCAAATAAGTGATATATAGATATGTATATGTTTATTTTTCCTCAGTCATATCGTGTGTATATTTTATGTATATATTTTATATGATGTTTTCTATTTTCTCATTTATCTGTCTGTGAATGTTTTATACAGGACCACAATGTAAACTAGTCATTGTGCTATCTTGTCTAGATAAATAATTTATATTAAACTTATCCCCTATATTTTCCAATCTATGATGGTGAAAATAACGAGCAGTAATCAATCTCATAACTCCTGTAAGGAATACAAAATATAAAATTTGGCTAACCCAGAGCCATGGACACACCAGACTAGGAGCATGTGTCCAGGAAGAATAAGCATCCCCTGTCAACCGGTCACACCCGCCATGAGTCATATACGCTGATCAGGCCAACGGAGTAATCCGTTGTCAAAATTTGTGTACCAAGAACGGCCTACCAATTGATATGAAACACCTCAGACAGCATTCAACCCAATGACCCGGTGGTTCTGACAAATTAACAAACGGTGATGAGAAACTTGCTTGAGCTTTAAGTTCAGATGAAGCTAAAATGACAGATTTGTTTGACTAATATCGATACATAAATGTTAGAGTTCCATGGTATTTCAATCAATGGTGTGGACATCGATGAGTGTTTACATGGGTTTGGTTCCACGGGTATACATATAAACCTTGAAAGCAGTGCATATCTCCTTTTTTATTATATATGATATTCAACATCAAATCTACCACAGAATAATCAAAAGTCGTTCCATAGCTCATTATTATGTGATACTCAACATCAAACTCATCACAGTATAATTAAAAGTCGTACTACAGCTAATTATTATGTGATATTCAACATCAAACTCATCACAGGATAATTAAAACTCATACCACAGCTAATTATTATGTGATATTCAACATCAAACTCATCACAGGTAATTAAAAGTCGTACAACAGCTAATTATTATGTGATATTCAACATCAGACTCATCAGAGGATAATAAAAAATAATAAAAAACACAGATCATTATTTTCAAGTATATCAGTATTATCGAAACATGCAATTCATATTTAACAATGTGATGATTGGCGACATTATTAAATACATGTATTAATTTTATCAATAACAGATACATGTACACGAAAATTAAGAAAAAAAAGAATTTCGATGTAGCTCCATGGGCTTTGAAATCAATGCTTATCTAAGCTAAATCTTAATATTCAGCTGGAATACACAACAACACCTGTTTTTCAAACAAATGTTACCCCACAATGTGCCCATACTGATACTGACTTCACATAATATACAACATGTATGTAATATTAACACTATATGACTATTTTGGATCTGCCTTGAATTCAGAATTTTGGGATTTTGAAATTACAATTTTGGGACATTCATCCTGTTAATCCTAAAAATGGATTTACTTTTATACAGTAAAAGTATCAGGGAACCATAAATAAAATAATCACTATCATGATTATCGCCCCCATTCTGGAACAAAAACTCCTAACTCCTAACTCCGGAGTAATAAAATTAACAATTTTGGCAAAATGTTACATGATATAAAACGTATACGGTACCAATTTTGATGCACCAGATGCGCATTTCGACAAATAATGTCTCTTCTAAATATCAATCTACTTTCACTTTAGTATCAACAACATCAAAAAGACTTTATGTAGATATAATTTAGATATTTTACACATAAACACTATACACCAAGTTTGACGCCACCTGGCGTCCGAGCCTTTACCTCAGGGATCGTGAAATTTGCCAGTTTGGTTAAGGTCATCCTACAGTATATGACTATGTGTTTAGTTTCTCTCACACATGAGTAGATGTAAAGAGGAATATTTCTTAAAAATCGAAAATGTTTTGGCAATTTTTGTTCCGAACCTAAGGCTCAAAGAAAGCAGGATTCCTGAAATATACAATTTATGTTCCCCATATCCCGAAAATGCTTCATGCCAAATTTTACAAGAATTTGAAGGATAGATATGAAGAAATTTGAAATATTGCTATTGCATGAATAACGCATGCTTGCCAATTGTTATAGGGATGGTTAAATCAATGCTTTGCACTATAATTCTATCAATAATTTACACTGTAATTCTATCAATGATTTACACTACAATTCTATCAATAATTTACACTATAATTCTATCAATGATTTACCCCATAATTCTATCAATAATTTACACTGCAATGATTTACTCTACAATTATATCAATGATTTACACTACACTTCTATCAATGATTTACACTACAATTCTATCAATAATTTACACTACAATTTTATCAATGATTTACACTACAATAGTTTACACTACAATTTCATCAATACTGTACACTGCAATTATATCAATAATCTACACAACACATACATGTATAGCGATGTCTGGGATAATTCATTGAGAAGTGTTATGTACAAAGATAAATCTAGTAAATTATCAGGTTGTATAGTCAGTAAATCTACTGACAAAGTACCAGTATATCATTAATCCGTATATATTATATTATATACACCTATCAAACACTATACAGATTGTCTTCTGACATGTTTCTTTATCAAGCACTTTCTTGTACTTCCTGTCAAACAAATCTTCACTATCATTGTACTCACACATCACTCGCCTCATTCTTTCTAGAGCAGACACACCTTCCCTGTTTGACACAGAGTCATACTCTCTATATATCATCAGAACACTGACATATGTCCATCCTACATCTATACTTCATCATGTCTAACAGAAAATCATACTTTCTATACCTCACCAGACCATTGACATCTGCCCCAGCCTTCAGTAAAATCATCACTTTCTCTAGTCTATCACTAACATCCCACATTGAATACAATAAAGGTTTTGGATAAGACGTAGTAATCTGTTTCCGTTGTGTTGTCATGTTTTTTTTATCTCACACATCACTTTCTTGTACTCAGTAACAACATCTCTCTACAATTCTATCAGGGACTATACAGAGTGTTTTCTGACAGACATGTTTCTTTCTTTATCTCTTGTACTCAGTAACAACTTCGCTCTACAATTCTATCAGGGACTATACAGAGTGTCTTCTGACATGTTTCTTTATCTCTTGTACTCAGTAACAATTTCTTTCTACAGTTCTATCAGGAACTATACAGAATGTCTTCTAACATATTTCTTTATCTCACACATCACTCTCCTGTACTAAGTAACAACATCTCTCTACAAATCTATCAGGTCTATACAAAGTGTCTTCTGACATGTTTCGTTATCTCACACATCACTTTCTTGTTCTCATTAACAACATATCTCTACAATTCTATCAGGGACTATACAGAGTGTCTTCTGAAATGTGCTTTAATGCTTGTATTCAGTAATAACATCTCTCTACAATTCTATCAGGGACTATACAGAATGTCTTCTGACATGTTTCTTTATCTCACACATGACTCTCTTGTACTCTGTCGCTCTTTCTAAGTTCCAACAAAATTTATCATCACTGTGAATGCACACCAATTGTCTCGTCCTCTCTAGAGCAGACATAACTTTCGGGTCTATCGCAACATGTACCACATCATTTCTATTCACAAATGTATACTCTCTATATTTCACCAGGACATTGACATCTGCCCCTGCCTCCAGCAGAATCCTCACTTTCTTTATTCTATCACTAACATACAATTCATTTATCAGTGAATGCAACAGAGGTTTCGGATAAGACTTAGCAGACTCATAGATCTGTTGATTAACATCAAGACCCATAAACACCAGATGACTTAGTAAATCACAGTTTCCTTCCCTCATTATATTCAACAATTCTCTCTTTCTATCAATACGCCACATCGATTTGTCTGTCATCACCACATCGTCCTTACTGTCTGTTTTAACTCCAGCATGTCTGATGTCCACCAGAGAGTTAAATAGGTGTACATTCCCACTAAATTGGCCAGAAATGATTTTGTTTTGTTCCTGTATACAATATTTCATAACGTCTACTCTGTGCAGTATTAATGCTCTATATATTGGTGACATACAGATATCTACCTGAGTAACCAAGTCAGCTCCATGTTCCACTAAATATCTTATCATTGCTAAAGAGTAAGTTCTTAAAGCAGTTTCCAGTGGTGTATTCCCCCATCTATCCCGTAGATTGACATCAGCACCTGCGTTCACTAGCTGTTCCAATATACTAATGTTTCCTCTCTTACATGTAGTTATCAGTGGTGTAATCCCATTTTTGCTTTGTAAATTGACTTCAGCCCCTGCCTGTACCAGCTCGACCACTATATCCTTATTTCCTAACTCATCAGATACTTGTTCTTCTACATCAGATACTTGTTCTTCTACATCCAAAACTTGTTCTTTTACATCAGTGACTTGTTCTTGTACATCAAAAACTTGTTCTTCTACATCAGTGGCTTGTTCTTGTACATCAGAGACTTGTTCTTGTACATCAGAGACTTGTTCTTGTACATCAGATACTTTTTCTTGTACATCAGTAACTTCTTCTTGTATATCAGTAACTTGTTCTTGTACATCAGTGGCTTGTTCTTGTACATCAGTAACTTGTTCTTGTACATCAGATACTTGTTCTTTTACATCAGTGACTTGTTCTTGTACATCAGTTACTTGTTTTTGTACATCTGTAACTTGTTCTTGTACATCAGATACTTGTTCTTGTACATCAGTGGTTTGTTCTTGTACATCAGAGACTTGTTCTTGTACATTAGATACTTGTTCTTGTACATCAGTGACTTGTTCTTCTACATCAGTAAATTGTTCTTGTACATCAGTAACTTGTTCTTGTACATCAGAGACTTGTTCTTGTACATCAGAGACTTGTTCTTGTACATCAGTAACTTGTTCTTGTACATCAGTAACTTGTTCTTCTACATCAGTGGCTTGTTCTTGTACATCAGAGACTTGTTCTTGTACATCAGTGACTTGTTCTTGTACATCAGAGACTTGTTCTTGTACATGAGTGACTTGTTCTTGTACACCAGATGCTTGTTCTTGTACATCAGTAACTTGTTCTTGTACATCAGTAACTTGTTCTTGTACATCAGAGACTTGTTCTTGTACACCATAGATTTGTTCTTCTACAGCAGATACTTGTTCTTGTACATCGGTAACTTGTTCTTGTACATCAGATACTTGTTCTTGTACATCAGTGACCTGTTCTTGTACATCAGTAACTTGTTCTTGTACATCAGTAACTTGCTCTTGTACATCTGTGACTTGTTCTTGTACATCAGTGACTTGTTCTGGTACATCAGTGACTTGTTCTTCTACATCAGTAACTTGCTCTTGTACATCAGAGACTTGTTCTTTTACATCAGTAACTTGTTCTTGTACACCAGCGACTTGTTCTTTTACATCAGTAACTTGTTCTTGTACACCAGATACTTGTAGATCAGTAACTTTTTCTTTTACATCAGTGACTTCTTCTTCTACATCAGAAACTTGTTCTTGTACATCAGTAACTTGTTCTTGTACATCAGTAACTTGTTCTTGTACATGAGATACTTGTTCTTGTACATCAGTGACTTGTTTTTGTACATCAGTAACTTGTTCTTGTACATCAGATACTTGTTCTTCTACATCAGTGACTTGTTCTTGTAAATCAGATACTTGTTCTTCTACATCAGTGACTTGTTCTTGTACATCAGTAACTTGTTCTTGTACATCAGTAACTTCTTCTTGTACATCAGAAACTTGTTCTTGTAGATCAGTAACTTGTTCTTGTACATCAGTAACTTGTTCTTGTACATGAGATACTTGTTCTTGTACATCAGTGACTTGTTTTTGTACATCAGTAACTTGTTCTTGTACATCAGATACTTGTTCTTCTACATCAGTGACTTGTTCTTGTAAATCAGATACTTGTTCTTCTACATCAGTGACTTGTTCTTGTACATCAATAACTTGTTCTTGTACATCAGTAACTTCTTCTTGTACATCAGAAACTTGTTCTTGTAGATCAGTAACTTGTTCTTGTACATCAGTGAATTGTTCTTGTACATCAGTGACTTGTTCTTGTACATCAGAGACTTGTTCTTGTACACCAGATAATTGTTCTTGTACACCAGTGACTTGTTCTTGTACATCAGTGATTTGTTCTTGTACATCAGAGACTTGTTCTTGTACATGAGTGACTTGTTCTTGTACATCAGAGACTTGTTCTTGTACATCAGTGACTTGTTCTGGTACATCAGTGACTTGTTCTTCTACATCAGTAACTTGTTCTTGTACATCAGAGACTTGTTCTTTTACATCAGTAACTTGTTCTTGTACACCAGAGACTTGTTCTTTTACATCAGTAACTTGTTCTTGTACACCAGATACTTGTAGATCAGTAACTTCTTCTTTTACATCAGTGACTTCTTCTTCTACATCAGAAACTTGTTCTTCTACACCAGAGATTTGTTCTTGTACATCAGATACTTGTTCTTGTACATCAGTAACTTGTTCTTGAACATCAGTAACTTGTTCTTCTACATCAAGTACTTGTTCTTGTACATCAGTGACTTGTTCTTGTACATCAGATACTTGTTCTTGTACATCAGTAACTTGTTCTTCTACATCAGTAACTTGTTCTTGTACATCGGTGGCTTGTTCTTGTACATCAGTGACTTGTTTTTGTACATCGGTGACTTGTTCTTGTACATCAGTGACTTGTTCTTGTACATCAGTGACTTGTTCTTCTACATCAGTAACTTGTTCTTGTACATCAGAGACTTGTTCTTGTACATCAGAGACTTGTTCCTGTACATCAGTGATTTGTTCTTGTACATCAGTGACTTGTTCTTGTACATCAGTAACTTGTTCTTGTACATCAGAGACTTGTTCTTGTACATCAGAGACTTGTTCTTGTACATCAGTAACTTGTTCTTCTACATTAGTGGCTTGTTCTTGTAGATCAGAGACTTGTTCTTGTACATCAGATACTTGTTCTTGTACATCAGATACTTGTTCTTCTACATCAGTGACTTGTTCTTGTACATCAGTGATTTGTTCTGGTACATCAGAGACTTGTTCTTGTACGTCAGTGAGTTGTTCTTGTGATTCAATGACTTGTTCTTGTACATCAGTGACTTGTTCTTGTACATCAGTTACTTGTTCTTCTACATCAGTAACTTGTTCTTGTACATCAGTGACTTGTTCTTGTACATCAGAGACTTGTTCTTGTACATCAGAGACTTGTTCTTGTACATCAGTGACTTGTTCTTGTACACCAGATGCTTGTTCTTGTACATCAGTAACTTGTTCTTGTACATCAGTAACTTGTTCTTGTACATCAGTGACTTGTTCTTGTACACCATAGATTTGTTCTTCTACACCAGATACTTGTTCTTGTACATCGGTAACTTGTTCTTGTACATCAGTAACTTGCTCTTGTACATCTGTGACTTGTTCTTGTACATGAGTGACTTGTTCTTGTACATCAGATACTTGTTCTTGTACATCAGTAACTTGTTCTTGTACATCAGTAACTTGCTCTTGTACATCTGTGACTTGTTCTTGTACATCAGTGACTTGTTCTGGTACATCAGTGACTTGTTCTTCTACATCAGTAACTTGTTCTTGTACATCAGAGAATTGTTCTTTTACATCAGTAACTTGTTTTTGTACACCAGAGACTTGTTCTTTTACATCAGTAACTTGTTCTTGTACACCAGATACTTGTTCTTGTAGATCAGTAACTTCTTCTTTTACATCAGTGTCTTCTTCTTCTACAGGAGAGACTTGTTCTTCTACACCAGAGATTTGTTCTTGTACACCAGGTACTTGTTCTTGTACATCAGTAACTTGTTCTTGAACATCAGTAACTTGTTCTTCTACATCAGGTACTTGTTCTTGTACATCGGTGACCTGTTCTTGTTCATCAGATACTTGTTCTTGTACATCAGTAACTTGTTCTTCTACATCAGTAACTTGTTTTTGTACATCGGTAACTTGTTCTTGTAGATCAGTAACTTGTTCTTGTACATCAGATACTTCTTCTTGTACATCAGATACTTGTTCTTGTACATCAGTAACTTGTTCTTGTACATCGGTGGCTTGTTCTTGTACATCAGTGACTTGTTCTTGTACATCGGTGACTTGTTCTTGTACATCAGTGACTTGTTCTTGTACATCAGTGACTTGTTCTTGTACATCAGAGACTTGTTCTTTTACATCAGTGACTTGTTCTTGTACATCAGAGAGTTGTTCTTGTACATCAGAGAGTTGTTCTTGTACATCAGAGACTTGTTCTTGTACATCAGAATCTTGTTCTTTTACATCAGTGACTTGTTCTTGTACATCAGTGACTTGTTCTTGTACATCAGACCTTAACTCAAGTATTTCTTCTTCTACTTTTAAGACCCGTTCTTGCACGACAATAGTTGTTTCTTTGGAAAGGCAAATCAGATGACCAGCTTGAATGTTTTCTGGGGTTCTTTTTAGGTTAGTGTCATCTATCAAAATTACAAACCAAGTACAAAGATGCAATGCCACTTGATCAATTTTCGTAAGGATCGATAGCAATATCGGCCTGAATATTTTCCAAATTTGTTTTCTCTCTGTGCTTTCTTAAAGAGTTTACTTGATGTTGTACTTTTTATCCAAATATCAAATTTCTTATTAGTATGTAAGCCTATGTAAATGTGATTCATGAGTAAGTAAATACTCATATCGGGTACTTTTAAGTAAACAAAGGTTCAAGAAATATATTTTGTATGCAGAAGCTCTTGACAATTCATATATCAAAATAGAATGAAATGGCAAAGAAAGCAACAGTGATCAATCATATAATTTCCACAGGAATACAACATAGAGAGGTGGGTAAACTTGGACACTGGATATATAGAGAATGAGAGCATGTGTCTAGAAGGAGTATGCATTCCTTGTCGATCGGTCACAGCGTGAGTCCTATACATTGTTTAAGTAAACGAAGTAATCCATAATCAAAATCAGAGTGTAAAGACCGGTACCCAAGACAAAATTGGACCAAATGAGAGATAAGCTTGTGGTTAAACCCATTGTAATTGCGAAATACTGAATTGCATCAAATTGAAAACTGATGACACGCAGAATAAGCTCTTGCTTATTGAATCAGTTGAGATATATAAACACTATATGCTGGTGGAAATGGAATATTACTACATAAATATGTGAAGTTTATGATAGAGAAGCTGAAATCATTCCGTTTGCCAAAAAAATTAAATTCTTAGTTTGCTGTGTGACATTAACATGGTGTGGCCTGTCCTAAAGTCGAAATCCAAACATTGCAAATTTCAAACTTTTAGTACACCCTTTCCTGTTTTTCCTAAATATGCACTCAGTTTTTATATTGTATCAACGAACATAACGATGTCTTTTAAATGATGAAGACAAACATCACTATAATGAATTGACCTCATCCTAGAACCACAACCGTTACCCCCTGAGATCATGAAATTTACACTTTTGGTAGAGGATGACCTACTCCTAGATATCTATTTAATTTCAGTTTAGTATAAACCGCATTAAAGAAAATATTATTCAATGTTTAACACATGCAGTTATACACTATATAATTATAAAGTTTTGGCCCCAGGCGGAGGTCAGAACCTCTGCTCCGGGGATCATGAGATTTACAGTTTTTGTAGAGACCGTTCTACTTTGCATCACTATGCAGTTAGTTTTTTCCTACACATGTGTGGTTATAAGGGAAATCTTTAAAACTTCGTTAGTGTTTTTGCAGTACTTGCTCCTCCTCTAAAGCCCCCAGGAATCATGGAATTTTCAAACTAGGCACTCTTTTCAAAAGATGCTTCTCGTTACATTTGAAAAGAATTGGAGAGCTAGTTAAATTTCATTCAACTGTTAACACAATTAATAACTATGTTTTTGTTAATAATCATTGCATAAAAAACTGCAAATGTATTTTGGCCCAACCCTGATATCAAACCCCTTCCGCTGGAAGTATCAAATTTGTAACTTTGGTGAAAGGGTATCTGCTCTTTCTCAATATCCATTTAATTTCAATTTCATATCAAAAACACTAAAGGGAAGGCTTTAAATTATTTTACACATATACACTATATGCCAAGACTGGCACCGCCCTGGTGTCAGAACCTGTAATCTAAGGATTGGAAAATTCACAATTTTGATAGAGATCATCCTGCTTAGCAACACCATACAACTATACATTTAATTTATACAGAGATATGTGGTTGTAGAAATGAAAATTTTAGAAAATTCATAAATCATGTTTTTGTCCCATTTTTAAGATCCCAGGAGTGCAGGAAACTGCAAGTTTACAATTGAGATTACCCTTGTCCCAAGCCTGCTTCATAAATGAAAAGAATTGGAATGGTAGTTATCAAGAAATTCAATTGATAATGCATGGCGGACGACAGACACCAACATTTGACAATCAATCGCAATAGATCACCTGAGTTTATCGTACAGGATGAGGTCAGTTAACAAAGGAGCAACATTCATGCTCATGGGAATTTCCATAGACTGTTGGAATACCTGACCACCAAGACTGCAAAGATATCATTAATGAGGAACACCAGTATATTTTTTTCAGTTTAACTTGTGGTATAAAACGTAAAATTTTGACGTTTGGTTGCTTTACTTTTTTGAATGGAGAGTTACTTCAACTTTTCAAAAGCACAATTTCCTGTCGCATGGTTGGACATATCACGTCTAAATTATAACATACATCAGGGATATGTGGATCCTGTAATCTATTTTTATGATTGATCGTCAGAGAATGTTTGCTCCTTCTAGGCACCTGGTCTCACTTCTGATAGATCTAGGGGTCCATGTTTGCCCAACCCTTAATTCTAAATTATGGGATGTTTCACTCGCATGTTCATTTTTCATAAAACAAACAAATAATTCAAATCTGAAAAGTTTAACAATGCATATATCAGTATCACTGTCGAAAACAACAGTAACACGATATCATGCATAGATCTTTTTTTATCACTGGTTTCATTTTGTTTTCTCTCGAAGTAGGAACACGCTACAAGTGGTCTTTTTCATATATTATTATCATTATGCCAAACTGGAAAAACATGTCACAATCAGTGATATACCAAAAATGTTCGGACAAAACAAGTCTTAAGTTTGATATCATAAGTCAATGCTTACCTTTAGGACGACTATCAGTTTTGTAGGTTTTGCCGTCCAATATATAGAAGTCTACTTTTAAATTGCAAAGTGCTTTTTTATGGTGCTGATCCATTTGGGAAATATTGCTAACGAATGTTTCCTTGATGGCTAAAACAACAAAAAAGCTTGGACTGTGATCAATTCCGCCTAACAGAACATCATCACATTTGCATCCCAGTACAGCAGCAACAGTTTCCCTGATCTTCCGGACATCCTCTTTTGAGTATTTCTCAATGTCCTCATCCACATGGAACTTGACAGGCTTATATCCATTGTCTACAGTGGTATGTGTATTTCTTTTAAATGTTTCAACAGAATATATAATGCAACTATTTAAAAATGAATAAGTTTTTCAAGACGATATGTAATTAAACGCTTGACAGATAAAAGAAATTACCAAAATTATGTTTTGAAAACGAGCCGTTCCTAGCAAAAACGATCTTTCTCTTATCCAACAATGTTTAAAAGGTCACAATGAAAGGTGAAGATAACGAACAGCGATCGATCTGATAACTCCTACAAGCAATGCAAAATTAAGAGTTGGGCAAACACGGACCTCTGAACACACCAGAGGTGTGATCAGGTGCCTAGGGGGAGTAAGCATCCTCTGTTGACCGGCCACAATGCTCGACTCTATTGTTTTGCATAGTGGCAAAATACGTCATCATTACAAATCATAATTTAATCGCCATCTTCGGTTGACTGTAATATCTTCATACATTATCAATATTTCTGATATTTCCAATTGTTGCTATCTGTCGTTTAAATTTTAGCACTAAAAGGACCTATTTTGCACGGAACAGCTCTAATGATACCTGGACGTTTTTTATAGAAACATAACGCCTCATTTTTTGTAGCATATTCAATGCATTTCTCATTCAATTCTTCACATCCAGTCGGTATGAAAACAGACTGCATAAAAATCACGTCTGTCCTTGTGAAGAGTTTTTCCTTTTGAAGAAGCATGAACAGATCCCTGGCAGATTTCACCTTCTCTATTGATTCTGCATTAACTGCCTCCAACCCTGATAGAGAGGATACATGTTGAAAAGTATTTAGAATTAAACTAGTATGGTAGATTGAAGTACCACAGACACAACCACATGCTAAATATGCTAATACAATATCAGAGATACAGCACGCATATTTTTTTGTTATATAAACAAGGCTTGTGTCATGTTTTTGTTTACATTAGAATGTTCGATAGAAAATAGCGTGTTTAAAAGAAAATGAGATTTGTCAAACACTAGAAACTATTTAATTGCTTTAAGAGTACACTTATAGATTTAAAAAAAAATATGCTGTAAACGACACTTTTACTAGTTTATTTAACCTATGTAAACAAAAACATGGTACAATTCTGGTTTACATAACAAGAAAATGTGACCCCTGTATCCCCCATGTACCTTGACTACTGACATTCAATTTTTTTTTTGATCATCAGTATAACCTTAGTTAAGCATTCTAAACATTAAAAATAAAACAAATATAATCTTGAAATTTTCAGCTCAAACGTGTCCCTTTAAAATTAAAAGTTATGCACAAAAATACTGGCATTTTCGCCAAATCCTTCATACCTGTAAGTTTAAATAATCGTAAATTAAGACCGGCGAACATGACAAGTAATCAAATATAACAGGATTCGTGACGTCACTGGATGTCTTAAGCTTATCGCCACATATCAGTGGATACATTTTTCAGCACGAACTGGGGATGTTTTTAAACGAAAACGCATGTGCTGAAATTTAATTCAGTGTTTTTCCCTTTCATCTGTTTAGTATATAACTATTATACACATATAATTGAAAGCAGTCTTATTCATAACTATGAGATCGCTATTAGTTCTTGCAAATATTTTTTTAGCGATAGCAATATAGTATGCGTAAATATGCATGAATAATGGGGACAGCTTTTTTCGTAAATTGAGTTCCATTATACACATTCAGCGTTTTCTTGAAATGTTAACCGTAAAAAAATGCTTTAATGAATATACGGGTCACAGTTATGGTTGAATAGAATATTGCATGAATATATACTACTCAAAAGTTGATAAGGATCACTAGGTTATATGTGTGTAATTTACCACAAACATAACAAAATACTTAAATTTTACCCAGAAACGTGTTTACTCAGGTTATGAATGAAAATTCATGAACGGCATGAACTTTTATCAATACGGAATGCTTGAAATCTGATAACAACATCAAAAGGCATTTCATCACAAAGAGTTAACAGCAAACCAGAGAAAGAATTACACAGTTTTGGGGATAGTCCATCATTACACTTAGTCGATGAAGAGTCGATACCGGGTATGGCCTCCCATTGCATCAATGACGGCTTGACAACGTCGAGCCATGCTGTCAATAAGCACCCGGATGTTTCCAATGGGAAGGTTGTTCCATTCTTCCACGAGGGCATTTCCGAGCTCTGCCAAAGTCATGGGTTGTGCTCTACGGCGTGAAAGGGCAACCTGCAGCATGTTCCATACATGCTCAATCGGGTTCAAGTCCGGCGAGCGCTCTGGCCAGTCCACACGGACAATTGTCTCCTGTTGAAGGTACTGCTCCACCACTCTGGCGCGATGAGGACGGGCGTTATCATCCATCAGGATGAACTCAGGGCCAACAGCACCAGCGTAGGATCTGACGTAAACATCGAGGATCTCATCCCGGTACCGCACTCCCATCATTGTTCCTCTCTCCAGGACATGAATATCTTCTCTTCCATCCCTGCTGATTCCACCCCAGACCATGATGGAACCACCACCATAACGGTCATGTTCACTGATGTTGGCATCATGGAAACGTTCACGTTGTTGTCGCCACACTCGGTGCCTCCTGTCTGTAAAGTCCAAACAATACCTGGACTCATCGGTGAACAGACCTTGAACCCAATCGTTCTGTGTCCAAGTGACATGATCTTCAGCCCAATCCAATCACTTTTCTTTAGTTGAGACCTCCATTGTGAAGCCGATTCCGTATCGTCTGAGTGGACACGTTCACCCCCGAGGAATTCAGGAGGTCGTTACGTAGGCTGGTTGTTGTTCAGAAGGGATGGCGCCGTGCCTGAAGAGCCACAAAATTGTCTTGGCGTTGGGATGTCGACCTCTGACGACACCCCCCCCCCCCCCCTCATGATGTCGGTGTGCTGCTGTACCAAAAGTTTGCTGTCGTTTCCAGGCACTGTTTATAACGCTTTGGCTGACGTTTAGTGTATTTGCAACATCACGTTGTGAATAGCCAGCGTCAAGCATTCCATTTTATCTGCGCAGTTGTTCTGTCGTCAAGCGACGCCTTACACGTTGAGGGGGCATTGTGTTGATAAACGTAGCATAAACACTCAAGTGAGTTTGAAATTTTAGAATGAATCAGACACCGATGCCTGAGTGAAAATCTTGCAATGATAACAAAAGCATAAACTGTGATGAGAAACGCATTCCCCATGACATGAAACGCACGTGCAAGTTTGTTGAAGACGTTTTGGATTTCACTTGGACACAATATTGCCAGTTATGCAGTTATTATTTTTTAAACAGAAAAAATATCTATGATCCTTATTAAATTTTGAGTAGTATATTTTTGGGCCTATTACCCGCTCATTGTTCTGTGATCAGCTAGATAGATAATAATATTTATGTTCCTGTTCATCCATTCATTCAATACTTTATTCCTCCTTGCAGAGAGTACATCAGGTATGCATATACTACAGTAATGATGAACCATATAACATTTATAAAGATGTGAGAACAAAGAAGAGGGGAGAGAACATTGCATACGTGCATGCAAGTGAATAAAAAAGGAACTATGATGTACAAGGAATTCAGTATAGTATTAACTTTCACATTAGATTGAGTATGTGAAATTTATTTTTACTTCCTTTTACTCTGAAAGTGGACAAATTGGGGCTTTACCTAACATATATAAGTGAATTGGAAATCAACTTAGAAATGGAAATTTCAGTTTTATGTTTTCTAGGAAGTGTGTACTGAAAATGTCCCCACCCCTGCTTTTAGATAAGCTTAAATCTGTTCAACACATGCTGTGTTAGCATCGTCACATTGTATTGTGACGTCAAATGTTTTGACTGTAACAGATGAACACTGTGACTGCTGTATATTTTATTTCTTGTCACTTAATGCTCGCCGGTCTTATATTTTTGGAATGACCTTGAAATAGTGAAAATCTGATTCGCTTAAATTTAGTATGCTCGTTTAGTGTCCGATTCACGAAAAAAAAAAAAAACAACCGATGTACAGTATTCAAGACAAAGATTATTTTTCTAAAGGTCCACGACACAAATAAATCAAATAAAAATTTCTTGAGAATAAGCACATCTTCACAGAGTGTCCTTATCAAATGCAAAGTTATATTGGATTCAGATCAATTATTTCATAGGAGTACCATCAAGTGCAAATTAGCTAGATTTGTAAATGAAACGGGAGCAACATTTCCAGAAATAGATGCACCGGGATGTGAATATGCATATCGATATAGTGTGTTCTTATTTGCTACAATATCTCATTAAAGCCTGTTCAGCGGTTTTATAGGAGTTGCGCTGATAGGAACAGGACTGACAAAAAGCAAATTTCTAAATTCAAAAGGGGCATACTGAAACAGAAATTCCACAATATATTAACATCTACAAAGTATGTTCTTATTGATTGCAGAGTTTCATGAAATTATTTTGGGCAGATTCAGTTGAGCTGCGCTGATGAACACAAGACTAACTGACGGACTGACAGCTGACAGATATACGGATCAAAACAATATAACGAACATTCACCTGTGTCTACGAATTGAATTGTATACCTAAAACTGTGAAATGAAAGGTGAAGATAACGAACACTGATCAATCTCATAACTCCTACAAGCAATACAAAATAGATAGCTGTGCAAATATGAACCCCTGGACACACCAGAGGTGGGGTTAGGTGCTTAGGAGGAGTAAGCATCCCTTGTCGACTGAATATAATTTTAGTTTTTAATTTTGTCGTTTTTTGTAACTATCATATGAAGCATTTACTTTTTCTTAAGCTAACATGAAACACGAAACACGATAAAAAGAACCCTATTTTAGGAACACAAATTATATTTTTATTTAACCACACTGTAAATGCCGAACGCATTTAATTTTACTGTGTCATAACGGTTTACAATACCGTATAAATCATTCATGTTACTATCTGCAACAGTTATCAAAGTGATGAAGAATTGCTTGATAGAGCAAGGAAAAACTATACAAAGGTTTCCAACTATCTTAACTTTTGCAACAGTGATTTGTTTGAAATACAAAAAGCAGTCGCATGATCATTCGCATGATGATTCTTTATTAGTTTGGGTCACGAGAACTAAACTGTTCAAACAATGTTTTGAGGTGTCCCTGTAGTAAGTTTGAAAAGGTGAATATAGCAATGATCAATCTCATAACTCTTATTGAACACTAAACTAAAGGTTGGGCAAACGAGGACCCCTGGGTATTCCAGAGGTGGTTAGGGGGAGTAGGCTGTCATACCCGCCTTGAGACATATCTCGATTAGGTAAAAACGATTAGGTAAAAGGAGTACTCCGCAATGAAAATCAGTGTGTAAAGAATGGGCTAATAATTGTGTTGAAACACGTCTGACAACACCTGATCCAATGAGAGGTTTTATTGAAAAATGATATCGTTATAAAGTCCATAAAGTGTAATGCTGATATCAAGCGTGTATGCAAGCGACTCTAGCATACTACTTTAACTAAACTGTTAATAGATGGTCTAATTAAATGATAAATTGACCGGTTCTCTACTTGACCTATATGTTTATAATCCCTACGCTTCGTTACCACAAGAGGTTCAACGTCGTCGTGAATATAATCATTGTTTATTTCTTACCAATGATAAAATGTTTCAGTCTCTTAAGTTTATGTTTTGGGAAATTTTTTGCCAGATCGTCACTGAGTTTGGCAAACGGAACGGTAGAACCTCCTTTGCTGTAAAACTTCTTCAAAGGACCTGAAAAAGTCTAAATATTAAAATTCAAAATCATGTTTTTCAATGTTCACTTCTCTTAGGGACCCATTTCATTCTTTAGAAAAGTCCCATTGATATTGTTCTAATAATAATAATAATAAGACCTTTATTTAACCAGGATTACATATTTAGCGATAACGCTAGTTTTCAATATGGTCCTGCATATAACATACATACAGACAGATATTAGTAAAATAAACACAGATTAAAAGAAGTAGAATACATATAAACTTAAGAAATAATTATGAATGTAAGATAAATAGAATACAAAATGAAGCTTAAAAAGTATGGTGATAATCTCTAAGATAATTTCTCTTAAAACACGCAACACTTATGTTTTGACTCAAGGCATTCCACACTGTGCTCCCTGAAATGCTGAAAGCTCTTCTATAATATTCTGTTTTTGCCCTGGGTATATACAACATATTTGAATAAGAATTTCTAGTTTGCCTCTGACTGACTTCTGATACATATTTAAAAACATTTAAATAATTTGGCATTAAACCATGTAAAACTTTATACACTAAAATGACTTTTCTATAGACAAAGTAATCTGATAGAGGCAACCAGTTAAGTTCTGTAAACATGACATTAGATGGTGTTTCAAAATTTCTGATGTTAAGAATTACCCTTGCAGCTCGTTTTTGCAATATAAAAAGCTTATTCACATTTTCAGCATTTCTTGGATTGCTCCATATAGTACAATAATATGTAAAATGTGGAAAAATCATAGTATTAAAAATCTTCAGCAGCGCATCGTTTGACATAAAATATCTTATTCTTCTTAAAATGCCAATTCTCTTGGAAATCTTGTTCATAAGTGATTCTATATGACTTTTCCAGGACAAAGTTTCATCAATAATAATACCAAGTAATTTTGACTCCTGAACACATTCTATGACATGGTTATTTATCACTAAATTTAATTTCCGATACTTTGATAATTTTTGTGCCGATCCAATAAGCATACATTGAGTTTTAGACAGATTTAAGCTTAATTTATTTTCCTTAATCCACATTATACTGCGCTGAAGATCTTCATACATCTTTGACTCAATATTTTCCACTGACTTATCTGTTACATCTTGTGAAGTATCATCTGCATACATATTTACATGAGAATGTTTCAGTGCTTGTGGATAGTCATTAATATACAGGATAAAAAACAATGGGCCTAAAATAGAGCCTTGCGGAACTCCAATGGTTACATTTCTTTCCTCCGATAAATTGCCTTTCCAAATAACTCTCTGTGTACGATTTGTTAGATATCTAACGTCTTTCTTTTTTGCTTTCATTGTAATGTTTTTTTAGTTGAATAGGAAATGCTAACAAAAATAAATAATTGTATTCCAACTCATTAAAGATGAACTGATAGCAAAACTATATAGATTAACTGAACAATGCCTCCCAAAAACATTTGGCGATGCTATTTGTCAAATTATCAATTTTCATCTCTAGGGGATAATGGTGGATTTTCAAATGTAACACAGTATTGCTATTTTTAAAACTAAGGATTTCAACTTAATGAATCAAATACATGTATACATTGCATACATGTATAACGGAACGATAGAAACCTTTAAAAATAGGATTCTAACCCAAATGCTGACTTTAAACGAGACTATTTAACATCAACGATGCCATATTCACAATTACCTTTCTCTTCCATATTTTGGCAATTCTCACTAATTCCTTGGCTATTTTCGTGTGTTATAAGGCTCTTCATTTCTGTAGCTTGAAATAATTTCTTATGAATTATGACGAAAGAAAAAGAAAAGAAAATAGAGCAAAAGAAGGAAATTCATTCTGAATAATTCAGCAATGTTAAAAGAGTATTGTTATATTATTCATAAATAGCTTGTATCATTTTACATTGCTTCCCTTAGAATGGAACAAGTAAGAAATACATTGAGAGAGGTAATATTTGGTGGCAACTTGACTGAATCTTTGAATGGTGAGTCCTGTACCTTTTACTTTATCTTCATTCTCCCTGGTTCTTTTCCGTGCTGATTTGATCTTACAATAAACTAATGCTGTTAAACACAGAAGAGCTGCGACTGGAATGATTATTGCTAAAACTATAACCCACGGTTCTATGTTCGTATCCATGATGATCGGTTCCATAGTTGTTGCCATATGAACGTCACTGCTATTAGATGAAACTTGTCTGAAAAAGAATTGAAATATACCTAGAAACCTCAACACTTGTTATATTCGCGCAAGTGTTCTTTGCTAGTTATTACTATGCTTTCTTTTGCAGTATTATGTTAACTGAGATTGTAAAAGACTACGAAACGTAAATCTTTTATATCGTATATATATAGCCGACGAAATGATCGGTTATCTCGGTAAACAGATTAACATTGGACGACCACAAAAAATTATCAATATTTAGAAATTAGGAATTTCAAATTAATTTTGGTCCGATGTTTTAAATATCAAATTTTATATTCAACTTGAAGGACTCTGAAGGTGAATATATCTTTCTTTTGGTATATATTTGAATTACACAGTCATAAAATAAAATTCGTTACCTATTATGACCAGGAGGACAAGACGGTAAAGCCAGGTAACACTTGGATTCTCTGTTGATGCGTGAACAAGAAGGAACTAAAATATTCACATTCAGATCATACATCAAGCATTACTTATGTTAATCAAATAAAAAGTAAGCATCGATTTTCAACATTAATGTGCAAACATAATGGAATCGGAATGTACAAATTTATAAAACGATTGTCGGATTGATTGTGTATTGTCTAACGTCCCTCTCGGGAATTATTCACTCATATGGAGACACCGTCATTGTCGGTGTAGGGCTGCAAAAGCTATGCCTATGGTCGGCGCTTGTGGCCATTTAACAGAGAGGGATCTTTATTTTGCCACACCTGCTGTGAGACGCGACCTCAGTTTTTACGGTCTCGAGAACGTACCAATCATGTGATTCTCTATAAATGACTGAAGTTCTTGAAATACATTACAGGATATTAAACTGAATAATGAGAAGTAAACTGCGGGGGTGGAGTGGCATTACACGGTTAACACGTAGTTCAAAATTTCAAACATATATCAGGATATTTTGCAACCATTAAGCAACTATAAAAGCACGGATATTTCTTTCACTTCGTAACAGTACACCCTTCCTCTACAAACTTTAGACAAAATAATTGGAGAATACACTCATCTTGCAAATCTACCAAAATGTATTTTATTAATCTAACTGTAAATGCTTAGACAATGAGTATAATATCAAAATAAACGAACATAATGCACACTTTTTTACGTACAACAAATAATTTTATATCGTTGGTAAATATCGACAAAAGGATTAGTTTGTTCTTCTGAAACTCATTCCTGTATATCACAGGTTCTACGGATATGGATGGTATGAAGAAAACGTCATTGAAAAGCTGAAGATAACGAACAGTGATCAATCCCATAACTCCTATAGGCGATACAGAATATATAGTTGGGCAAACACGGACCCCTGGATACACCAGAGGTGAGATCAGGTGCGTACGAAGTGTAAGCATCTATGTCGACCAGTCACAACCACAGTGAGTCATATATCTTGTTTAGGTAAATAGTATAGTCCGCGGTCAAAATCAATGTTCCAAGAATTGAAATTGAGGTAATTTCATGGGAAGCTTGTAAGGTACATGTACACATATGAATCAACAATTGCGTAATCAGTACTCACATTTGTACATTTTCTCAGAAGTATAATGTGTGTCAGGACAGCCATTCGTAAAAAGGTTACACTTCCGAGCATCCAATGTATCTCCTTCAAGGATCATACAGATACCTTAAAGAGTAAAATCAAAAAGATAATCAATTGAATAATGTACATAATGCAAAATGTGAAGATATCGTCCCCCCCCCCCCATAAGTCCTGTAGAGAATACAAAATTGTGTGTGGAATATTGACCATTGCATATGTCAGAGGTGGGATCAGGTGCTTAGGAGAAGTAAACATCCAACTTCAGCGCTATATCTTGATCGATAAACAGAGCAATCAATCGTCATTGAAGATAACATATAGCACAAAGGACTATGATAAAATTATTCCATTGGAATACGTTCTCAGTACCCCTTGCTTGTAGTAAAAGGCGAATAAATGGAGCGGCCCTTCGGATGAGATGGCCTAAACTGAGGTCCTGTGTCAAAGCTGATGTGGCTTAGGCCAAAATTTTGCAGCACTTCACTGGGAGTGGTGACGTTTCTATATGCGTGCAAAAATCTCGAGTGGTACCTTAAACAATATTTAATCGATCAATTACACGAAAAGCTTTATGATAGTGTACACACCTTTTCCTATCAATCCACTTGTTTTCGGATAACAAAACTCGACAAGTTGTGTAAGATTTGAGAAGGGTACACAGTGATACTCATTCGTAAACTTGTCATAACCAAAGGAACAATTAAGTCTCTCTGAGGCTTCTTCCACTTCAGTTTGATCTTCAGGGCATCTCTCTATGGGGAAAACTTTTAAAGTGGAAACCAATATCTGCGTAAGAAATATAAAAATACAAAAGCAAAACATATTTGGATATATTTCTGGGTTATTTGGCGTCCTAGAATAAAAGGTGAAGATATTGAACAATGATCAATCTCAAAGGTCTTTTTAGAAATTCACAAAGCAAGACAAAGTTATATAAATGCATCACGTGGAGTTACTCAATATTCATATTTTGTAGACTTCTTTTTGAATTTAAGTTAATGATACAGGTGATGAAAACCCTGATAAACGCTACAAAATGAAGGTGAGGTTACACTACAAGTCACATAAGCCACCAAATAATGCAAACCCTGCTTAAAGCGATCCTATAGTCTTATGAATTATGAAACAGTACCAAGAATATGACCACAAAAAAGTCCTTAAGGACATGCGGGACGATGTGGCCAAAAATAACTCGTCAATGGACATTTCTTCTTTTTTTCATGAAGCCCCATTAGGGTGTCCTGTACAATGTGTATAAATTTCATGACCACTTTCTAATTATAAAAGGGAGATAATAAGCTTTGAATTACCCCCCTTTTCGAAAATTGTGAATTTTACAAGATTATTCCGATTTTCAATTCAAAAAAATAATTTGATGGAATTTGTATCTATATCTTTGAAAATAATTTTTAGAATATATGTGAAAGATAAAATATATAATGAGAAAATGCTTAAACATAGCCATATAATGAGAGATTGGGAAAATTTAAGGATTTGGGATGGAAATTGGTACTCAACAACAGGGTAATCCAGATACTAAATGAAGCACTGCTCAAAAACCTGTCAATGATTTTTTTTTTGCAAACACTGCAATTAAAAGCTATTCATATACCCAACGTCCTGTAGAAATATGAAGGGGTGAGGCTAATCTTGATTTTGAGGTAGGCGTCCTTGAAGTTATACATTGATATGTTCACTTGGAGTTAGGCTTGGCGAAATATTTGTTATTAATAACTTTCAAGCTTATATTCTTTTCATGTACAACTACTGTTAAAAGTAATGGGGGATGGTACAGTCTCAATTTATTTGCACTACAAAATTTAAAAAAAGCGCATTTGTCAAAGACGGGGTGGGGGTAGGGGTGGGGAGTTGCAAGGGGGGGGGGGGGCAGCCTACTTCTTCGTACCTGTTTTGAAATACATTGTTAGAAACTATATTTGTTTTGAACCTATTGAAATATTTAGAATTTTTAGAATTTTCATAATTATGGAACAAAAATTGAGTTAATTAATGAAAACAAATTAGAATTTATTTTTTTAAATATACATGTATATATTAAACATGGCTTTGAACAAAACGTCTTGTCTAGCTCTAAACAATACGTCTTCTTCCAAACCACGGGTTAGGTCTAGTTAACGTCAATATGATCTATTACTTTCTTGACTAGATCAGCAGCATTTCCGCGGTCATGGTAGCTAGTGTCGCTTGACTCGATCGTCTGCATGCTATTTTTCAAGGTATTTATGTATCTCACATGTTGTCACTGCACCTTTTTTTTTTCATATGTCTGCTTCTCGCATAAATTCCGACGTGTGTCATATTTTTCAAATTAGTTACCATTTCCGCAGCAGTGTTTCGTAAAGTTAGTAAAAATAATTTGGAATATGAAATAGTTTCAGAGATAAAGCGTACTTATATTTACATGAAAATGCTTGTAAAAATTAAACATTCCTAGTATGGACGTTAACATTTGAACAAAAGTAACGATTGTCGTCATAAAAAGGGAGGGGGGTATTTTTCGCAAACAAGGATCGATTATAAAAGCACCCGAATAGTTCGTACGTTTCCCAAGCAAGATTCGGAGAAATGTGTGTCCAGTTGCACTGAGTCATTGTTTACAGACGGTTGACTTTCTTTTTGTAAATGACTAAAGATGCAAATTGCATGTGCATGTAGGAACGATTTCGATGACTTGTAGGCTATACTATCAAAATTATTGTGGCGCATACTATACATATATATAATATATACATTGTATATATATGAAAAAGAGACTTGTAATCAGTATGAAATAAAATGAAAATTATCATTTGACAAGAAGTCAATCAATAGATTTACACAAAACACTTTACAGCGGTAACAAATTACGACAAAATATGATGACATTTTCCCCACGATACAACGTCGTGGCGTACTTTTTTTATTATGACGTCGTATAGTGTGTGATTTTTCTCGGGAAGCTTAACTACGCTGCGTCCGGTTCTAAATTTATAATACATTCGCAATCATCACGTGATCATCGTCCCGCATATCCTTAAAATGCTCAGTTAGATTATTGGATCACAAAAGTTGACCTCAGTTTCTTTCTTGATATTTAGTCAACACATTCTCTTGCTCAACGAAGAACCTCCTACGCGTTTCTTGAACATTGGAATTAATACCCTCGTGTATTTTCCAAAGCGAGTCATTGGGTTTTAAAGCCAATAGAAAATGTTTAGTACTTAACTCACGATGATACTACTCATTATTGTAAGGTTTTTTTTATCAAACAAAGCGACACGGGTCCATAACGTACCAATTTGCAGGATTTTGATATCGAAAAAAAAGTATACTGATTTTTACGCGAAGATTATCTAAGAAAGTCAAAAAGCTGTATGGTTTTGCTTTCATTATAGAAGTTATTACAAGGATCGGTGTTCCTTATCTTCACCTTTTCTTGATGCGTCATAACGGTGTGTTATTTTTTTTGTCTAAGACGGACACACCCAATACATGAGCTATGTCTACAAAAGTAAATATAACTAACAGTGATCAGTATCATAACTCCTATAAGAGATGCAAGATTAAAACTTTGACAAACACGGACCCCTGGATATATCAGATGTGAAATCAGGTGCGTAGGGGGTGTAGACATCCCCTGTTAACCAACTACTCGCACCGTGAAATAAAACAAAAGCAATCGTACCTAGTTTTCCACCAAAATATTAAAACATACGGGCATACATACAGACGACCATATTGGTCCCTACGCCCCTACCATTCTACAGAAGTGTTTGTACTTTTATGGTGGGCAGCAGTATTTACAGAGAGTTCAACATATTGAATTGAATCTTATCTGTCGGGATATCATTTTTGATATCTGCACAATGTAGGCCTGGGAAGATCATCAACTGGAAACAGCAGGTGGGTGTGGGCAATTTAAGCTGGACCACCATTGGGACGTGTATTCCAAGGGTAATTTTACTATTTACAGTGGTTCTCCTGGGTGGCTGAAAGTTATGAACTACTATATATACCTATATCACAAGGTGTTTGAAATACACATGTCGATGTTTTTTGTTGTTGTTTTTTTTTTTTTGCATCTTCTAGTTCATTTCTTATTCCAAAATTTTCAACAATGCATAATAGTCATCAGTTAGCTTTAGGTAAAGCTCTACAAATATAAATGTTTGAATTTCAAAATGATATTGTACATATCTCTACTTCCCATCCATCCATATCAGATTGATCAGGTGTGTCATTCCTCGCAAATGCACCTTTGAAAACATATACGAAGTTACGTGTAACACCTTATTGACTCTTAATGACAGATCGTACCGTATTGCACAAATTGATTGAGGCTTGGATTCCCTGTTGACGGTAAAACTACTTTCAAATAATCTATACTGCTGCGATTCATTAAGAAAGGTTCTGTACCAGCAGGGAAAATCAAATGAACAAAATCATGAACAGATATGCATGTCTAATTTTGTTTACGAAACAATGCCTAATAACAGGTGACTTTTGTGCATTTCTGGCTGTCGCTGAAACATTTTTGAGAGTCATGTACGTGTATATACTGATTACGATATGGGTAATTCGACTCGTTTCACATCGTCTACTCCTGAACATTTCAAAGTCAAGTTTAAAACGCAACATATTTAAATTCCCAAAAGATCAATAGAACGTCTAAATAAGTCAACCTTTTTATCAACAGTCACCCACATAGAGTGTAATATGCATTATCTCACCAGAAAACAAACTATGCAGGTTACAAATCTGACAACGCCTGGAATTGCGTGACTATAATCACATTATATGAAGAATCATTCTCGTTTCCTTTCCCTTTAAAATATCTGACAACATGTGATACGTCATTCTCTTTTCATGGCCCACTGGTACTTTGATAAGTACATTTTACCTTTAAGGGGTTTATATCTCATTTTACAAGCTGTGTTGTATATTTGCACAGCCTTTCCTACCTTCGATTCCAAGTTATAGTCTTACCACCTGAATGCTCAACATTCTTACTAATATTACGAAGTAGTTCTAAATTTAGAATAAGAAAACAACGGTTTTAAACAATTTACATCATCACTTTAATTACACCAAAAGCATTTCATTATATGACTAAATATTAATTCCAAAACATAAATGTTGTATATAAAAACTTTAACATGATATCTGTAAATCAACCTTTGATAGAGGTATATTTCGAGTAGCGCACACATAGAGGAAGTTTAACATGACGCAGCACACATAACAACACCCCTTCAGTTTCATGGCATGAAGTAAACAAATTAGGAGACCTATTTTTATCTTGATGATATTGATGCGTCTGTTTGTATTTCGCTATAAAATTGATAGGCACAAGTAGAACAAGGTATAGCAAATAGTGAAGATAACGATAGAGATAGGAATGTCAAAGTATTACAAATCTAAACGTGTATCCTGTCGTATAGATCACCATGCATACTGCTGTACATCGAATGTCATTGATCTTAGAATAATACTTCTACAACGTAACAAACTTATATGGGGTAGAATAGAATTCGTTATTTAGCGTTTTGATGAATTCATAAATCTAAACAGAATACAGCTTACCCAGTGACAATGAAATATCCATAGAAATTACTTGGAGGATCAACACACTGTAGAATGGCTTCATTGTATAGTCCCATCCCTTAGTCAGGGACAACACATTCTTATCACAGATAAATCCGCGTGTTGATTGTGAATAAGTTGTGCATTTAAATACTGTGAATCCTTACTAACGTTATTGTGATTTAAGTGGTTTTTCAGGACCCATTAAAGGCTAAAAGTTTGAAGGAAACCGGAAATAAATCTGTCAGAGCTATATGTATCATCAGTGCACTACATTTGCGTAAAAAGTTTATTTGGGTACCGGCATTACCGGCGATGATTGTAACATAAGGAAAAGTTCAGGAACTTTTTTAAAAAGTCAGTTAAACATATAGATTATATCAATGAAAAGCACTTTAACTGACGTTCAGTTTTATTGTTGAGTCATGGAGGATCTATATTTCCTTATTTTTTTCGAATAATAGTTACAATTCAATTGCTTACAACATATGCAAACACAGATATTGAGGTGACTGTCCTATCCCACTTGTGTTTATAGTGGTAGTTAGGGTGAATATAGAACTGGAACATGCATCGAAGGATATTTCGTATGTCAACACCCCTCTCCCTGAGTTAAGAAATGAAAGGCAGGGAAAATGGAGATTTAGTAGTAAGTTTTCAACACCTCTGAATTGATAAATCAAATATTGTTTTTGAACTTCAGAGAAAAATTTCCCATCCCGATTTAGGATTTTGAAGAGTAGGCAAGTCACGGGACAAAATAACCGTTTTTTCTCTTGTCAAGAATTTTTTTTACAAATTAATTCATAATCTTCAGCATTTGTTGTAAACATTGAATATTTCTAATGAGAAAAAAAAAACTTGCTGAAAAATGTGTGACTGTTCCACTTATAGTATGATCGCGGTGGCTAAAAGCTGCACAAAATGATATAGCACATTATAAGTAAATAGTCAGCGTCACAGAAAAAAATGGAATTGAGGTTATTGTTAGACACTATTACTACACTTCCATGGCAAGCCATTTTTAAATTTATTCTTCTTTAAAGATATTTCATAAATCCCATATCTTATATTAAGGATTATCTCCCTCATGCATAGCTCTTATCCTTGGATGAATTTGGCTCGAGTTATTTTTTTTTTTTTTTTTGCACTCTAGTTTTCCTTTTAGCTCTTACAAGTTTATAGTTATTTCGAATTTCCATACTTTCGGCTTGAGCATCGGTGAAGAGGCATTATTTGTCGAAATGCGCATCTGGTGCATCAAAATTGGTACCGTATAAGTTTTACATTATACAGGTTATAGGAATTTTATGAAATACCTTGTTATATCTTTTACAAGATGTGAGATGTTTTTTCTTCAAAATGTGTCTCATATATTTTTTCTAGGATATCTTATAAATTATTTAATAATATATGTGTTATAATGTATCTCAAAATTTATATGGGGTCTCGTATGTCTTACACGATATCTCATAAATTAGTTCTTATAAGATATCTTTTAAACTTAACAATATATCAAATATAAAATTACTTTTTATAAGATATCTCATCAAACATAAATATGAGGTATATTGTAAGATAACTGATAAAGGTAATGAGAAATCTCGTAAAACATTAAGAAATCTTAAATTTTGTAAAACATGCTATTAAAGTAAATCTACGATATCTTCTACTTTTTATAAGATATCCCATAATAATTATAGAATATCTTGTTTAATATACAATCTATCTTAAAAAAGCCTTTGGGATATTTTATATAATTTATGAAATATCTTAGCTATTTTATCAACTGTAACTTATATTTTATAAACTGTAGATTATGCCTGACAGTAACGTAATTTTTTTTTTAGTTTTTCTTAATAGTTATTGTAAAAAACCTTGTAACCATCAACTATTTCAAAGCTCTAAGTTAAGAATAATCAATTGTATGCAAGGTGAAAATACCGAACATTGATCAATCACATAACTCCTATAAGCAATACAAAATAGATAGTTGGGCAAACACGGACCCCTGGACACATCAGAGGTGGTATCAGGAGCCTAGGAGGAGTAAACGTCCCCTGTTGACTGGTCACACCTGTCGTGAGCCCTATATCTTGATGTGGTAAACGGAGTTATCCGCAGTCAAAATAAGTGTGCCAAGAACGGCTTAGCAATCGGTATGAAACACGTCAAACAGCATTTGACCCAATGCGAGGTTGTATTGACGAACTAGATCGTTATAACGACCATATAATTTGCGAAATGCTGACTTCAATCGAAACTGTTGAAACTCCTGTACCATCAACTTGTTTGTCAGTAGCTTACCTTGATTTAAAAACTGACTATACGCAGAACAAGCTCTTGCATATCGAATCAGTTGAGATATATGAAAACCACCTGCAGGTGATAATGGAATATTGCTACATAAATATGGGGAGTTGACGATAGAGAAGCTGAAATCATCCCGTTTGTCATACAGTTGAGTTGTCAGTTTGCCATTAATGTCTACTTTCAATAAAATATCTAAGTATGAAGCAGAAGTGGACGACTGTGTGGTGTCCTTCATTTCGAGCTCACAGGGATATATCAAATCGACATATGAATGAAAACTATTATTGTTTAACGTCGTTGATATATCTAAATGTCGAATTGAAGGCCATAGCGAGAGATTTTTTCTTCTTGCGTAGAAGTTTTTGAATAAATTCTGCTTCATAATGAATATAGAAACAGGTCAGCTAACAAAGGAGCACAATTCAAATGTTTCAAAATATTTCAAAAATATCGAATTCCAGAACAATAATGCTGTATTCATTAAAATAATTATCAAGTCCATTATGCGATAAATTTCCTTTGTTTATCACAAACATTTTCAAAGAAACGGTTTCATGAAATTGTTATGAATACTATTGTAGCGTTTTACACAGATTTTGTGAAATTTTAATAAAACTGTTTAAGGATTTTTTTTCTTCAATTTTCTGACGTTGATAACAAATGTGATAACTGATAAAAAAAATATGAATACCGCAAGATACTTATTTTATCATTTTTATTTCTTAAAAACATACATTTTTCGAAGAATCAACAATCAAATATCAGCGCAAATATATCACTCTAGAGGGGTGGAATTACCTTAATACACATACACTATGTATATTAAGTTTGATCGCACCTTAGAGTCAGAACCCCTACTCCTTGGATTATGAAATCTACATTTGTAGTAAACACTTTCCTCCTTTACCTGACTATGCATTAAGTTTTTCTACATATAAGAGGATGTTATATTAGTCAAAGTATTACAATTTTCTCTGCCCGTAAGGCATTGGGGTACAGAAGCCTGAAAACAATTTGTAGTTGTCAAGAATATCTAAAATGATCAATTGTTATCAAATTTAATCACTGACCATTTTGGCACCATTCTGATGCCAAACTCCAGGTCGGTAATAAAAGCATTAAAGAAGAGTTAGATGTTACATACTTTTGTACCAAGATTGACCCTGCCCTGGGGCAGAATTTGTACCCCGAGGATCATGAAATTTAAAATTTTGGTAAAGATATTCCTGCTGTACATCAATACGCATTTAGCAAAATGCTTCATACCAAAATTGACAAAAATAAATACTGGAAGGGTATTTATCAGGAAGTCAAAATATTCAATGTTTACCTGTGTTACTCAGAGGTCAGGTCACCGGGTTTTACCCATGTGACCTTAGAATTTTTATTAAAAAACGAACTTGTAGCAAAACAAAAAACAAAAAAGAAAACGAAAAAAGCAAAAAAAAAACCAAAAAACAAAAAAAAACCACACACAACAGAAGCATTCGGGTAATACCCTTTAGTGTGTATTTGAATTACCAGTACATTACCACTCTAACAAGTATAACACACACACACACACACACACACAATCATATTTCTAAAGAGTTGAAGATGAATGCACTGGGTCCAACAATTTTACCTGAAAGCAGCATCATTCAGTCAAAGTGCACAACATATCTTTCAATAAGCTAAAACACAAGAGAACATTCGAAACTCAAATAATATGCGTGAATCAAGCTACATTAGTCATTTATCAACATAATTGAAAACAATTGTATTATAAAGAAAAAAATATCATAGACAGTAATGCTCACCTGAGATAGTCATATAAAAACTAGACAAAATTCCTATAGTACTGCACAGTTCAAACAACAGAGAGCTTAATCCGATTGCAAACTCTAACCCATGATCATGAAAATTTCAAGTATGGTAAAGGGCTCCCTGCTCATCCTAAATATCTTTTTATATTTAATTCAGCATTCATATTATCGAACAAGATGTGTCAGGTCCTCAGTACCCTTTGTCTGTCATAGGAGGCGACTAAATAGGGTTCTCCTTCGCATGAGACAATAAAATATGTGCCCCAGTGTCACATCAGGTATAACGATTCTCCCCTGCTTAAAGGTCATAAGTGTCAAGTGTATGCCTAAAGTGTGCAGAACTTCACCGACAATGATGATATATCCATTAAGTGAAAATTTCTCAAGAGGAACGTTTAGCAATATAAAATCAATAACATCAACACAATATAACGAATTTGGTCCCACTCTGGAGGTAGAACCTCTATCCCATGGATTATGAAATTTACAATTTTGGCATAGGCCTCCCTGCTTTACATGAAGATGAATTTAAGTTTTGCTACTGATGTGTAGCTGCAGCTGCAGAGTAGAGCATGTTGAAAATTGGGCATTTTTTTGGCCGTTTTCCCCCACCCAAAATGCAGTGGATCACCTGAATTACTTAAGTGACCTAAAAATCTGCAATTTATGTATATCTTTAAAAATATATTCTAACATCACAATGATGAAATTAAACAAGAGGCCCATGGGCTACATCGCTCACCTGCTTCAAAATTGACCCATGTTTAAAGATTTCCCTACACATTCGTATGTAATAACCCCTCTCGACTGTTGTCATCAATTTTCTATTGAAACATTGTTATTCAAACATATTTGGTGTATTATACAGTATACTGATATAAAATTCTATCAAAATAAATTGCATAGGTAAAATATTGTATCAAGTTAAAAGAAATTGTATGAAGAAATAAATACTAAATGACTAAATATTTATGCAATCAGAGGGAGTGAGAAAGAGTCAACTACAGGAGCACATCCTGTAGATAAGTCTACTGTTGTGGTGTTGAAACCTCACAGAGGTAATTATGGAATGCCTAAAGATGTAAGTTAAAGATAGGTTAGTAGTTTGTCTCTGCTTACAGTATCTCTTAAAATTCATTTCTGGAAGGGAGGGGATATGGTTACAAACTTTGACATTGTTTCAGATTTAACATTGATATATCATTTTCCATTCACTATTTTAGTTATTGTAAAAATTGAATAAAATAAGAAATTTCATGAGCATGTTTTGTTGTTGTCAGAGAATATATGTCTCACAGTGTCTGAGAAACGCCATATTTAGAGAAGATTTGACCAAATACAAAGCGAGATCATTCCAGTGTTACCTTAGATGCATTTTCAGTTTCTAATCAATGCTGAGTTTTTAACTCTGTCTGTTTAATTTGCATCACTATATTTGACAATCAATATTTTTGGTGTCAATATTTTGTTTTATTGACTTCTGTGTTATTTTCCCCACTTTCGGCATTTTTGTTTGGTCTTGGAGGTTAAAAGTAGGGGCTTTCAATTTTGTTGTCGTCCAAAATTAACTTGATTACCTTTGTTGATTTTTTAATATGCTTAGGATAAAATCCAAATATTAAAACAAATCAAACTGAAAACGCTTCAGTGAGCAGGTTTTAAGGGGTAGGTATCAGTCACTACCTTACAGCTAAAATATGCAAAATCAGAAAATACGTGGAATTAAAAAAATATTTTGAAAAGTTCACAATGATCAATCGGTTTGCATTCTGCTGTAAAATTGCTTTCTTACAAGACATTCAAATATAGATATATTGAGGCGTACCAAAGTATTGATTACATTATTTTGTATTTGGTAAACTACACCAGAGCACCCTGTCATACATATCATGATCTAACCGTGTCGCACAGATCACCATACGATCTGCCTTGTAATCATCCACAGGAGTCGTACAGATCACAATCTATCAAGTCTATAGAACATCCGGGGTCATTATTTCATGGATAGCAATTACAATTGCTCAATGTTATCTTTTAAATGCCTAATTCCTTTGTAAGCGAATACAAAAAGATCGGCATTGGTATGAGGAGTTCTTTGGATACCATGGACCGGTGTTTAACGTTAAAAACGTGCATAACCTTTTCATTCTAACAAATATAACTAAAAGATATGATAAAACAGTGCCACCCTCAATCAAATATGATCTCCGTTGCACTTTCATAATTAGCAAATAAGCCTTAATTAACAACATATAGCAGACTCTTTAGCATACATTATATTTTACGATATTCTGTTTTCCCCTGCATAAAAAGGAAGATAACGAACATTGGGCAAATTCATTACTTCTATAAAACACAACGTATTCAATGCAGAAAAAACACGCATCACTGAACACATCGACTTTGCTTATGCGTAATACAAGACTAGTTTTTATTGTGGTATCTTGCATTTATAGAACCAAGCGAGGATTGAAATCCCAAACAACCCATTTGCAAAGAAAATATGAGCATGTACTTTGTTTGTCACTGTATAAAGAGATCCACCTTTTAAAAATCCAATATATCTTTAAATTAATTGAATCATTTACAAGATCCTTTTAAAGGAAATCTAGCATAGCCTTTTTATCTCAATTAGAAGTTGTGATAAGACAGTTTCACTCTCAACCAAGTGTTTACTTTTAAATATACTCTTGGTTACACTTGCGTAATTAACTGTTCATTATATTCGCCTTTCATATAACTGATCATATACTCAATATTGAAATATTCTAGTATAACCTACATGACTAAGGTAAAGACAAGGAACAGTGATTGATCTCATAACTTCTGCAAAAATACAAAATCCAGAACAGAAAAAACATGGAATCCTGAACATATCAGAGCCTGGAACAATTAAAGAAATCATCTGTAATAACAGTTCACTGCTGAATGAAATACCCGAATTCGTATTTTAAACATGTCAGAACAGTATACCTAATGACAGAATGTATCGATAAATCAGAGCGTTATAACAAACATGAACAATGTGAAATCTACTATATTTCCTAAATCTAAGGAACAGTAAAGCATAAAGGCGTATATAAATCCTATGGTACAGGGCACCAACATATTTGCTTGATTAATTTTATTGTCTGAGATCATATGATTAAAGCTCATCTTTTAAATGCCTAACTCCTCCGTAAGAACATCTAAAAACGACACAGAAGCGTCTTTGGATACCACAGACCGGTGTCTATAACTACACATTTGCACATTCAAGCTACTTTCCTCATAGGCAATGTAACAATACTTTCCAATTTGGTATCCCGCATTTTGAGAATCAGATGAGAATCACATTACCAGATGAAATGTTTGCAACATAAAAATGTTATTCCTTGATTGATAGTTTACATACCTGCAACAGCCAGTCAAATGTTGTCTGACATGTTTCATACCGATTGTTAGGCCGTTATTGGCCTACTGATTTTGACTACAGATAACCCCGTTTACCTGACCAGGATATAGGGCTCACGGTGGGTTTGACTGGTCGATAGGGATATTTACTCCTCCCAGGTACCTGGTCCCATTTCTGGTTTGTCCAGGGCTCCGTGTTTACAGTTAGTTACATTGAGTATTGTCGGATATGGAGCGATATACAAACTTATAGTAACTTAATTTTATTAGATAGAATAAACAAAGAAACCACATTAGGGACTGAGAATGAAAATTTATAACCCAGATTCATCAACTCTTTGCAATTTTGCCTAAATTAGGAGTATTTGGGAAATTTTAAAACAGGGTTCATAAAATTCCGATGCCTATTCACAGATGTTTTTTTAACAGTATATAGGGCCCATGCTGTGGGGAAATATATTACACGTAAAACGATAAGGTGGAGGTAGGAAACAGTGATTAATCTCATGGCGTCAAAATTCATATTAATGTAAATTCAAAAGATACATTTTTGTGTTGTTGATGGAACACTTTGTTAAAGTTATAATATGGGAGTCTGAGCCATATTGTACTACACATTATCATTCAACATATTCGGTTGTCTCTTGTTTAGATCCCCGTTAAGGACATCGAACATTACATTGAATGTCAATTTTCCCAGGGTAATGGTTAACGGTATAAGTAATATGTATGCAAATATTAGCAATTTTCCACAATCACCTGCATATGGTGTTTATATACCTTAACTGATTCGATACGCAAGAGCTTGTTCTGCGTATAATCAGTTTTTAAATTGAGGCAAGCTACTGACAAATAAGTTGATGGTGCAGGGGTTTCAACAGTCTCGATTGAAGTCAGTATTTCGCAAATTCTATGGTAGTTATAACAATCTAGTTCGTCAATACAACACTTTATTGGATCAAATGCTGTCTGACATGTTTCATACCGATTGTTAAGGCGTTCTTGGCACATTGATTTTGACTGCAGATAACTCCGTTAACCTGATCAGGATGTAGGGCTCACGGCGGATGTGACCGGTCGACAGGGGATGCTAACTCCTCCTGGTCACCTGATCCTCACCTATGGTGTGTCCAGGGGACCGTGTTTGCCCAACTATTTATTTTGTATTGTTTATAGTAGTTATGAGATTGATCACTGTTCGTTATTTTCACCTTTCATGAGGTTGGAGGAATATATCATCAATGCAAATATGAAGAAAAAAGGGAAAACAGTTACAGTGTCAATTAAATATCCAGGGGAAAACTACTTGATGGATAAACACAGTTCAGGAACAATCCATTTTCAGAACTATTTAGTTCAAGGATTCATATACAGTATGCCTTCGTATTGCAATGACAGTGGGTAAATGTTTTAAAACTCATTTCTTGTTTATTTAAATGGGCCAACTGGCGCATAAATTTAGAATCAAAAGCCAAGCTGCTGTCCATCTCTACACATTGAATGTATGATTACAGTAGTTATACATCTCTGTACGGTTTGGATTTGATTTTTTTGTTCCTGAACCTTTACTATTTCTATATAGAGTCAAGAACATTGTCAAATCTTCATTATTTCCATCTTTTATAAATTCAGGTATCATCCACTGTGGAAATATAAAAATAACTTTATATACATGTATATAGAAATATAAAAAAAACGATTAATGAAGAGCATAATTTGGAAGAAGCTAAACTTATTTTAAACTCTGCACACCAGGATTGTGTTATATCTTTGATGCCGTCTGAACAGTTTATGTACATAATTTTATACAATGATATTTTGAAATTGGAAACGTTCAAATTTACTTTAATTTGTCAAAACACGCAGGTTTAGTAGAATTAATCTTTAAAGATTTGTAAACCCGCTATACTATAAATATTTGAAAACCCGCTATACTATAATTCACGATCTGCAGATTTGAAAACAGTCAATGCGTAAACTGACGGAGCTTCTGGGCTATACAACCAATTGAAAAGGAATATACACTGTATAGATATTGACGGTATTTACATTTTCATTCATGATTTAAATGTTTTTTATAAGTCTTCGCCATGCTTAACTTGAAGGATTTCAACCCTATTTCATGTGTGTCTTGTCGCGCTTTGTTTTGTTTGTATAAGAAATAGAAAGCACTGCATGTAATGCATATTTCACTCATGTCTGATATTGATGACTGGGGCATACATGTAATGCTTCATAGAGATATTTTTGGAGAAAAGTCTAAGCACAGTGATAGTGAACCATGTGATTAATGAAAAACAAGACAGTATACAAACTTACGTAGTTGGGAAGAACAATCCATAACAGAAGTAATTTAAGATATACAGCACACGGTCGATCTCTCAGGTGCTTCATGGCGGTTTATACATTGTACAAGCAACTCCCCCTTTGACAGATAGCAATGTACTGAATATCTGTGCACATAGCGTCATTTTACTGATAGGTATGTGTGTTTTACACTCTTGTGATAAGATATAATGTATGATCCAACATATTATTAGACGTTTGAGATCAGATGATACTGAATAGCAGGAAGGTAGTGATTGGAAGACATCACATAGTTTATTCCTGTAGTATCTACAGAAAATTATTTTCGTTTCTGATTTCGGAATACACCACGCGTTAGGGCATCAGCAGTGACACACAATGTAAACAAAGACTTGTCAGACACAGAGTAAATTGAAGATATGTTTAGAAATATGCAAGTAAAATATAATACAAATGGAAAATATCTTACACTTTCATCGTTTCTTAAACAATAGTCATACTAAGTTGAAGTCTCAATTTAACCCCTCGCCTGTTAATTGTCAGTCTTAGAAAATAATAGTCTGATTCTTAAACCATTAGACCTATCAAAATCATAATTTATAGTGTTATACATTTCGTTATCTTCAATTTGCTAAACGTAGTGTTACAACTGAAATAAACATTAAAGTCGTAACTATGGAGATGCGTGTGTTTTATTTCGTATGCACAAAGAAGAACATTAAAATCTGTTTTTATTTGTAAGTAATGTTAATAAACTAACAAAAATTAATTAAAACATGACAATTTTTTACTTATTTTCTCATTTTACGACATTCATGATGCCGTTACGATTGTAAACAAACTCGAGCTCGAAGACGCACAATGTACGGTGTCGCATTTATTCTATTCTAAAGCAGTCCAGAAACATACATGGGCGATTCGTTAGAAGTAAAACGGCAGTTATAGATCAGTCTGCATCCGATATTCTCACAAATGAGTTGAAGACAAAGAAAATTACAGACAAGCAGGCACAACCACGGACATGGTGACACACTACAGTACTGTACATAGTGTCAGATGAGAGGGGAAAATGGACGGATGTTGGCGATGTAATACCCGAATCAGAGGCTGCTGATATAGTATTGAATGAATTTGTATGTTTTACAATATACAAGAATTTTTCTTATGAAAATAAAATTTACAAACTACTGTAAATGTATTACATTTGGCTGTGTATTCTATTTAGCGCATTTGGCGGAACGCAGCTTCCGCTAAATCAAGTACATCGCTAAATGCCATCCGTAAATCTAGATGTTTAAAGTAATTCAGGAATGCGTTAAATCAAATTATTGAATCATTTTGATTAAAAAGTGTAATCTAGATCATTGTTTTAAAAAATCGCCATAGTATACATCGAATCTAATTCATTAAAACGAGTTCAAGGGGGGTTTCTCCCATCTAGAGAATTATGGCGCGCCATTCGTGTACAAATAAGTTAAAACAAAAGATAATTTTGTTGACTACATATAGATGCAAGGTGAAGATAACGAACAGTGATCAATCTCATAACTCCTATAAGCAATCCAAAATAGATAGTTGGGCAATTTGTAAATATGAATTGAAAAATACGCATTTTATAACAAATCGTATAGATATGTTTCTTTTGGGCTACTAGATCGATAATTTGTTTCTAATCAGTTCTGGAAAATTAAATTATTATATCAAAATTTTATTTTAATTATTCCTTCAAAGTGTAATTGTCAAAAAGTTTTAATAATGTTAAAATATGTTTATAGGGTATTGAAAATGCACATTTAAAAAAAAAATCCTGATTAGAATTTCAGTATATATTTCATAATCAGTTATTTATGCACTGACAAATTCATATACAACATTTTGCATGAGAAATTCTTTTAGAGTAACAATTTGTTGAGTAAGGCATTAAAACATAATCCCTGGCTAGACAAAAAATGGAGTTAGTTGAAGTTGGTGTATTAGCAGTCTGGTGGTAAACCTAATAGTATATTCTGTTCTATTGTTAAGAATTTACAGTATTGATAAAAATTGAGTTCAATGTTTGCTTTTTAGATACATCCATTTGGTAACCACAATGACAGGGATGGGTTGTGCTATCATCATATGAAGAACCATACCAGGAAGTGCAGATTTCTTCCTCATGGCCACATGGAAGTTGACTGTTAAAACTAGTTTCCGAATAATAACTCAAGTACTTTGCATTCTATTCAAAGCAAATTTAGACATATGGATACATACAAAGAAAGGAATATGTCTATCAATTTTGGGGTTAGAAGGTTAAAGATTAAGGTCACAGTGAATGGAAATTAGAAAATGTTGATGTGGGGGCATATGTTTTACACATTCTGTAGTTATAAATGAATTAGTATTGTATATATGCATATATTATTTATGTTTTCTGATTATTTATCATATAATGAAATAAATATATAGAATTTGTAAATATGAATTGAAAAATACACATTTTATAACAAATCGTATATTGTTATTGTTTAGAATGTATGGCAGTGTAAGGAGGGGGTGGGGACATAAAAGGGATAAAATCGTTGTTCCAATGCACACTACTTCACACAATTTTTACATTTAAATTAAACAAAAATATTATTCAAATCTACATTAGTAATTTCAGAAAAAGTTTGATACAGATATTCCCCCTAGGTTGATTTTTTTTATGAAATGCGTCTTCAAATTTGTGTGATATTTTATACAGTTATGTTAATTAATACTTGATTTTTTGTAGAATTGGTGATATATTTTATGTAAAAGTTATTGAAATAATCAATTATGCTTAATTTTCATGAAATAAAAGAAAGCAAAGATTATTCTGCCCTAATATTTGTTTTATAGTGTGTTTCATGTGAAAATTGGTGATTTTCATGAAAAATTAAGTTTCAGCAAAGGAGCAACTTCAAGAGACTGTAATTCTTTAAAGTCCTCACTAACATACCCTTTTTATGTTTTAAATGTCTTTCGGATAAAGATGTATCAGTTAAAATGGTTTATCAAAAAAGTTTGATACTTCTGAAAAAATTCAAACCAGGAGAGAACATCCTTAAGTAAAACGATTTTGATTCGATATCAATACGATATCGTTGACATCGACGATATCGATAGGAAGGTAAATTAATTCCATTTAAGTTATAAAACTATATTCGATATCGACATCATATCGTCGATATCGACACGAAGATAATTCAATTTCATTTCAGTTCTAATAATACGTTAAAGATCATGATCGTGCATCGATATGGACACGATGTTGACAGGAACAGAAATATATCCTATTCCACTAGTAACACTCGCTTAAACATAACAATCGTGATTCGATATCGACACGATATCATGAATATCGATAATATCGAAATGAAGAGGAATTAATTTCAATTCAATTATAATGCAGCCATTACAAAAATTATCATGATTCGATATCGACACGATATCGACATAAATAGAAATAATGTCTACTTCAGCTGTAACTCTACGTTAAGCAAAACGATCCTGACTCGATATCGACACGATATTGCCGATATTGACAGGAAGAAAAATCAATCCTAGTTTAGTCTCCATACAGTCATTTCAAAACCGATCAGGATTCGATATCGACAACATATCGTCAGTAAAGGTATGTGATTATTAGAGTGGTACATATAGAATAATACATGGTTCAATTTGTATCACACTCCATATCAACCCGATACTCCAATATCATCCCGTGGGCAGTAGACACTAGGGCTGCTATTGGTCGAGGGTTGATACGGAGTGTGATACACATTTGGACATGTATTGTTGTTTTTATTATTTGTTTGAGAACAGGAAATTCTAAGGACTCATCAACGGATAAACGTTAAAAAACGATTACTATTTCTTAAGATATTCAACGGATACATGTACCGGTATATGACATAATATAGCAATTTGGATACATTGTGTTAAATATCTATAGGTTGAAACTACTATATGCGAAAAATTATTATTACATGTTTACCAACTCGATCAATTTCTCAAGTTACCCCCCCCCCCTCCCGATGATTCCAACGTGCTTTCTCCCACTTCTAACTTTCTCCATTTCGTTACAAAATAATACCATCTGCTTCCAAGGAAAAATAGTTCGAAGATAGATCTACTAGGAATGAAAACTACAAAGGTGTTCCAGAAACACGATAAGCGGTGAAATAAAGGATGCTGATACAGGGCGTGTGATAAAGGGTGCGTGTCTGAGTTCATATCAGGAATGCAGAACTCCAGTATTATAAAAGAAATATATAATACATATCAATATCGGCACGATATCATGTTTGCTTTGTCGATATCGTTGCTATGATACTTATATCGTGTCTTGGACATAACTCCGTGTTTGCTCAACTCTCTATCTAGTATTGCTTGCAGGAGTTCAGAGATTGACCAGTTTTCCTTGTCTTCACCTTTCAAGCATATATACAGTCGAACACAGAAGAAAACGACCAATGTGTGTGTAAACAAATGAAGTCCAAAACACTGTTTTCATTAGAAAGGTTGGTTAAATCTGACTGGTACTCACACCGGGTTGCTTTGGTAGTTGATATCCTGGACGTCGTTTCATCAAACAGCGTAACTAGTTTCGTGAGCTAGTTTGGAATAACTTTCTGACTAGACTAAATATTTTATGTAAGTCCGTTTCATCAAATGACGTAACTATAGAATTCACGTAAGTTTTCCACTAACTAGTAGAAATAATACGTAAAGTGAAACCTTAACGTAAATACCTACGTAATTAAATATCATGACCAACTATTTGTTTATTCGGATTTTTTACCTACGAGCTTTGCGTGGTGATCGACAGGACGCAGATTTTAGACATCTAGAACAATGGCGAATTAATAACCCGCTATAGATTGCAAAGGAGAGTCATTCTGCAATTGACAAGAGAATTGAAAGATATTATAGTTCGACCAAATTTAAGAACATATTCCATCCCAGCCCACACACAGGCAAGTGTTTACGTTTACAAGAAATATGTAAGGGTTACATATCTTACCTTTCCCTGTACGATTATTTCCCCACAGTAGTATCTATCTGTACATGTATGATAAATGTAGTATTATTCCCAAATTCATTTGCAAGGTACTTCACCGTATAGGCAGCATTCACATTGTATCAAATCTCTTCAAAACTTCCGCCCAGACTAACTTGGAACAAACGATTAGCGAGCCCGATACCAATAGATATTCGTCGTATTATGGGTGGATTTACGGGAGTGTAATGTATATTTCATGAACATTTATTTTTATATCTACTACTTCCAAAAGCTGTTCTCGTCATTTTATATCTTAAAACTTAGGGGGAAAATCCCCATCCTAATAAATACATGCTATATAGTCAAATTATACTACTAAAAAATTTGATAAGGATCATAGATATTTTTATGTTTAAAAAAATAATAACTGCATAACTGGCAATATTGTGTCCAAGAGAAATCAAAAACGTCTTCAACAAACTTGAACGTGCATTTCATGACATGGGAAATGCGTTTCTCATCACAGTTTATGCTTTTGCTACCATTGCACGATTTTCACTCAGGCATCGGTGTCTGATTCTTTCTAAAATTTCAAACTCACTTGACTGTTTCCACTACGTTTATCAACACAATGACCCCTCAACGTGTAAGGCGTCGCCTGACAACAGAATAACTGGGCAGATGTATTGGAATGCTTAACGCTGGCTATTCACAACGTGACGTTGAAAATGCATTAACGTCAGCCAGAGCGTTGTAAACAGGGCCTGGAACCGACAGCAAACTTTTGGTACAGTAGCACACCGACATGGGAGTGGTCGTCAGTGGTCGGCAACCCAACGCCAAGACCAGTTTGTGGCTCTTCAGGCACGATGCCATCCCTTCTGGACAGCAAATAACCTACGTAGCGACCTCTTGAACGCCTCGGGGGTGGATGTGTCCACTCAGACGATACGGAATCGGCTTGACAATGCAGGTCTCAACGCGAGAAGGACATGTGTTCGAGTCCGTCTGAGTGTTCGACACCGGCGGGAGCGATTGGACTGGGCTGAAGATCATGTCACTTGGACACAGAACGATTGGGTTCAAGTTCTGTCCACCGATGAGTCCAGGTATTGTTTGGACTTTACAGACAGGAGGCACCGAGTGTGGTGACGACAACGTGAACGTTTCCATGATGCCAACATCAGTAAACATGACCGTTATGGTGGTGGTTCCATCATGGTCGGGGATAGGATCAGCAGGGATGGAAGAACAGATCTTCATGTCCTGGAGAGAGGAACAATGACGGGGGTGCGGTACCGGGATGAGATCCTCGATGTTTACGTCAGACCCTACGCTGGTGCTGTTGGCCCTGAGTTCATCCTGATGGATGATAACGCCCGTCCTCATCGCGCCAGGGTGGTGGAGCAGTACATTCAGCAGGATACAATTGTCCGTATGGACTAGCCAGCGCGCTCGCCGGACTTGAACCCGATTGCGCATGTATCGAACATTCTGCAGATTGCCCTTTCAGGCCGTAGAGCACAACCCACGACTTTTGCAGAGCTCGGAAACGTCCTCGTGGAAGAGTGGAACAACCTTCCAATTGGAAACATCCGGGTGCTTATTGACAGCATGGCTCGACGTTGGCAAGCCGTCATTGATGCAAGGGGAGGCCATACCCGGTATTGACACTTCATCGACTAAGTGTAATGATGGACTATCCCCAAAAACTGTGTAATTCTTTCTCTGGTTTGCTGTTAACATTTTGTAATGAAATGCCTTTTGGTGTTGTTATCAGATTTCAAGCATTCCGTATTGATAACAGTTCATGCCGTTCATGAATTTTCATTTTTAACCTGGGTAAACACGTTTTTGAGTCAAATGTATGTCTTTTATTATGTTAGTGGTAAATTACACACATATAACCTAGTGATCCTTATCAAATTTTGAGTAGTATATAAATAATAAAGTTCTTCGTAATACTATTTCAGGTCTTGTTAACGCTGCGATACTTTGCAAAAACGGATTCCTTTTCGGAAGTAGGTGATATTCACGGTGCATCAAAGTCTTCGGTGTGCAGGATAATTCATGCAGGTATGTCTTTTATGTTAATCAAACAATGAAAAACGTTTATATGAGGCACATAGAATTGGGACATCGACCATCATAATTTGATATCTAGTAATGTAAATAAAGATATAGCCTATTGGGTGACTGTCCCCAACCTCCCCACCATATTTAACAGAATAAGACAGATGTATAGACTCTAGAACCCCATCCCACTCCCAGGATTAATGATACATGCCTGTTTATAATCCCATATTATAAAATAAGCACACATTTTTAATCATATACATTTATTTATGTCTACATTAACAAATAAACGTATGAATATATATGCAAGTATATAAATAGGACATGTAGCTATCGAACGAAATGTATCTAAGACGTTAAATATATACCAAAGATAAAAATATGTTTCTTTTGAAAAATATGGAGTGAGTAGATTATCTTGTTTGTTTTGGACTAAGGAACTAAGGAAACCATGAGTTTGTATAAATTTTCATTTGTTTTTTTTTTATTAGTTTGCATTGCCATCAATATTAGGACTGACAACATCAAATTCCCAACTGATACCAACGATCTGGGAAGAATGAAAGAAGGCTTTTATAGGATAGCACAATTTCCAAATGTAGTTGGGGCCATAGACGGAACCCTCATTCCTATTCAGGGAATGAGTGGAAATAGTGAGGCTGCTTTCGTCTGCAGAAAAGGCTTTCATGCCATCAATGTACAGGCTGTTGCATATTCCAATATGACGTACGCACATGCAATGTTAAAGTTAAAGCAATACCAGATGTCATTTTGGTGTCGAAATTTTTTGTTGCAAAGTTGTTATTTACCATTCCAATGACAGAAAAAAAACGTTTATAAACTTTTGTTATTAATATTTGTGTTTGAAAACCTATTTAAAGGCTCGGAATGAAGCAAAATTATATTATTGTCTTCTCGTACAAAAAACTGATTTCTATATAATGCTATATATATTCAATAAAACCAAAATCTTTCCTTTGATAAAATATTAAACATGGTTTTAATTTTATTAAAGGCAATGGTCAAAGTTATATACAAAACTATCATAATAGCACATTTTCAGACTTAGAGCTTATATTACATTAAAGTGATATATAAATTAATTATAATGAACTATTTTGTTGGTAATTTGCAGATCAATCATACGAGATATTTAACATTTGCCACAATTCGTTTCCTTTTTTAAAATAATCCTAAATTATTATTCATAATTTATAAGATGTTTTAATCAAAATTAAATATAGGATTTAAAATAAAACCATATGCATATTAGTCACCCAGTTCAAGACCGTTTACTCATTGTTTTAAATCCTTGAATACCTATAACGATTTTTAGATTCTTGAACATCAATGCAAGGTACCCTGGTGCTACACATGATGCATACATTTTGGCAAACTCCAGCATCTCTACTGTAATGGATGTCCAAGTAAATGCTGCATGGTTTCTCGGAGATTCCGGTTATTCTTTGAAGGATTGGCTTTTTACGCCATTTTAAAACCGGGCCGACAGAAAACAAGCAGCATATAACAATGCACACTGTAGAACCAGAACCATCATTCAGAGGTATTTTGGGGTTTTAAAATCAAGGTTCAGATAACAATGAGAATTTACTTCTCGACAACGACAAAATTCAGTGGCGGATTTGACCCCCCCCCCCTCCCAAGTTTACAAGAAAGACGAAGATAACAAAACAAGGTATTACATAAAAATCGATCTATATTTATACACAATATGAATAAAAATCTGAATTTAAAAACAGAAATAATGTGATTGACACTATAGATGTGGTACACAAAATGGCCGAGTATTTTGGCCAATACTTGACTTTCACATGTACCCCCCCCCCCCTTTGTGTGTGGACATTGTGGATCTGCCATTGACATTTACTGAAATTATGTCGAATTTAATGCAGTTCATTGATAAATGACATAGTTCTATCAAATAATACAAAGTGCATTAGATTGTATACTTGAAAAATCATGATGCTATAATACATTTTGTGTAAAACAGTTTGGTAAATTTTTCCTATTCAAAGGTGCTTGCATCAAACAGGTGGTTGTCTACCTTTTTCTCTTCTGAAGTGTTCAAGAATTATCGAGACCTGCTTTAGACTACACAACCTTGTTGAAGATAACTGGAAACCCTCACTTCTAAAATCCATGATGTCACATACAGGTCGAAATTTGTGGAACTGAAGCTGGTGACGTCCCGACATGAGAGAAACATCCTACAATGGAGTGTACGTAACTTACAAACACAGGAGGACAGGAGGGTTCAGCCAGATCGCATCTGAATTCTTTATTGATTCGCGAACACAGGAACTAAACGTATTTAAGCAGATAGCATGATACTTTATTGATGCAAAAACACAAAGAAAAAAAAATAGCAGTGAGGTCATCCAGTTTTATCACTCTGTTTTCCACTATAAAAGATCTAGCAAGTTTATCGTTATTTCGGATTTGAAACATTTCGGCTGAGCATCACTGAAGAGACATTATTTGTCGAAATGTGCATCTGGTGCAACGAAATTGGTACCGCATAAGTTTTACATCGAACTTTTTCACCTGATGAACACATGAAATAAATGTCTTTATCATTGCAAATGGAACCATATTATACAATATATATCTAAAAGATAATGAAACAAGATCCAAATAATGTACATGTATAATATTATTCAACTGTGTGATCCCTACTCACATGTGTACATTGTCTCAGAAGTATAATGTGTGTCTGAACAGCCATTCTTAAGACGATGGCAATTCCGATCATCCAGAGTGTATCCCTCAAGGTCCTTAAATAGTGAAAAAATCCTTAAACTAACAGTCAATTCAAGATTTTATCAAACATAAGCAATTTCTACCATGTTCTCTATCATACACATTTGCATGAGAAAATAAAGATAAAAATGCAACTGAAAGTTATAAGATGAAAAGCTGTAAGTGCACACCTTTTTCTATTAATCCACTTGTTTTCGGACAACAAAACTCGAGAAGCTGTGTGAAGTTTGAGAAGGGGGCACAGTGATACTTATTTTTAGCCCCGTGGAAACCAAAGCAACAATTAAGTTTCTCAGAGGCCTCTTTGACATCTGGTTCATTTTCTGGGCAAACTTCCACGGGAACAATTCGAAAAGTGGAGCTCAATGTCTGTATAAGAAATAAAACAACAATTGATTCGGTTCTGTGTAAATAGAAACCTTTTCGAAAGATGTGATGTCATTTGTAAAGCGGAAGTTAATTATCTAACACCAAATATATCAGCATTAGGCCTAACCCTGGTTATGTCCACATGATTCTTACTCTGTGGATTTCCTATAGTAATGTTAAGAATGATAACGGAATGAAAATGTTATGGGCCTTCTCAGTTTATCAACATTTATCATATATAGAATGCTAAACTTGCATTTCTCAAAGGGAGAACGTTTCTGATCCTCAAAACATAATGTATATTATAATGTGTATTACTTATAGGAGTTATGAGATTGATCACTGTTCGTTATCTTCACCTTGCATATGCATGATTAATGAATAGATAAATAAACCAATCACGGGTTATTCGCTACTGAATTGATCTTATAGGATATGCTCGCTTCACGATATTACTCGAGTTAGTTTGTTCATGCAGTTATTTGTCTGTCATATCTTTCACAATGTGATTCTTGGGCCTATGAAATCTGGTCAGATATTGCATACATGGGGAGTAGTGTGTTAATACCCAAAAATAGGTCACTGTGGCACCATATTTATGCCTACATACACTCAAATTGCAAATCATATCTTATGCACAGTGGTTCTTTAAACCTGTGTTACTCCACTCTAGCGACATTTACACGGAAGAAATCCGAATTCCGAATAACTCACTATTTTAGATTTAGGAACAGTGTGATCATAATGCTCAAGATGTCCACAACACTTTTATCAGAGAAAACTTTGACATATATACAAAAATAAAAATCTTCAACAAATTATATTTTCCGCGATAGGGAGTTTAGCAGAAAATAATTGTCTTTTAGATTCGGAAATAAATGGTCTGATGGGTTGTATTTATATAACATGAGGGTGCTCGTTTGGTTCAAGTTATCAGTTCTACCCTGTTTTCTCTCAAAGAAAAAATTTTCTTTTTTATATTTGAAATGTATCATACATTTTCACACATTTCTATATTATTTCTTATGCTTTATATTTTAATGTAAGTCCCTGAATTGTCCTGGAGATGGCGCGCGTTTGGGATTTTGACACAGTATGGAACACCGGTTTCAAAAACATTTTCTTATGTAAGAAGGGCTTTTACTTCTGATTTTTCCTGGCCGGTGATGTCTTTAATGAAATATTACTCATTTTGTTTTTAGTATCAGTTAAAATTTATTGTCATATTAGTTTTCATACAATACATGTATGTATACTTCGTTACAATCTCCATTGTTGCACAGTCGATCAAAGAAACCCCAGGCTTCCCTATATGCTTCCTGAGCTAGTCAGCAAATATATTTTCTTGTCATTTTGTAAGAATAGAGAAGATCTATATCCACATACGTGAACAATGGATGAATAGGCATATATAAGTATGTAAAGATACATGTAGATAATTCAAAATTTTAAAAAACCCACTAAACAAAATGTTAGCTCATGTACGTCTGCAAAGTTTTATAGCACTGTTTTATTCGCAGTACAAATCAACTGATTTGTTATGAATAATGATAACGGATTCATGGAATGAAGAACTTAAATAATGGTTTGATACTAATATGTAATAAGCAAAAAAAGTTGCTTTTATAAGTATGTGGCAGATTTAGGGAAGGGAGAGGTTGCATCCCCCTGTAATTGAATATGTTTAACACGTTTAGTCTATTTTGTCATTTTGGGTCTACAAGACACCCTCCTTTGTTTAAGTGGAATAAGTACAAAATTGGGTTCTTTGAAAATTCCCTGGATCCACCCCTTTAAGTATATACATGTCCATGTGTATGTATTATTGGAAAGGGGGGTGGGTCACTTTTAAATGAGAATTTGTTAAAAATAATAATACGAGCACGTATAATCCTTTTTGAAAGGGATTCGGTATTTGAAGTAGAAGTTAACTTATTAAAAATTGTTGACATGCGAAACAAATAAGTAAGTACATTATTTTCACAAATCTTCAAAATCCCACATGTGTGTGTGTGTGTGTGTGTGTGTGTGTGTGTGTGTGTGTGTGTGTGTGTTGAGTAAGTGGGGAACATTTTCCTCCAAAAAATAGGTCAAAATATCCATGACTTGAAGCTTGTAATCTTCCCTCTTCGTGTTGATCCGGGTTGGAATATGTCCTCGGTATCCCTTAATTGTCGTAATAGGCGACTAAATGGGGCCGTCCTGCGGATGAGACCGCAAAAACCAAGACCTCGTGTCACAGCAGGTATGGCACGGCAAATATCCCTCCCTGCTCAAAGGCTGTAAGCACCGAACATAGGTCTAAATTTTGCAGTCCTTCAACAACAATGGTGATGTTTTCATATCAGTGAAATATTTCCAGAGGGACGTTAAACAATATAAAATCAATCAATCTTCACCACTAATATCAAAAATAGTAGGAGGAGTAACTCAATACATAGCTTTATTTGCATGTGTAATTGTAGATAATAGAAAATAAATTAGCGGACTCCCCCCCCCCTTTTTTTTATTTCCACTTACCTGTAATAAATATTGCGACTAATCAAAACAATGCTTTACCTTGAACTGAAATATTGATATAGTGTTTATACAGGGTAATAACCTCTCCACTTGTTTACTGGGGAGGGTGGTAAGATATGTTGTCAATGAATTGTCCCGAGTTACCTTGGGAGTCTTGTGTACGACTATTATATCGTTGATTATTTCATTACTTTGACAATATGCAAGTGAAAGAAAATGATTAGCAATATATATATTTAAATTTCCATTTCTCAAACAAAAATAAGCGTTGAGTTATAGAAGGAAGTTTTCTTCTTGTGGAAGGAGAGAAGACGGGGATCAGGATTTACTTGATTAAGTGGATTTCATATCACACTACTTAGATTAAAACTACTTCTAATCTAACAGGTGTGTTTCTGTAATAATATTAAACGTATCATCAATGTGTCAAAACTGCAGAGATGGGCAAAATATGGAATAGCGTGATTCAATGACAAGGTGTGAAATTATCTACAATATGTATTATCCTTCAAACATAATACTGACATCATTCAAAGGGTGTGAGAGGGCAAATATGGTACCCCCACTTTGAAAGTATCTACCTCATATGCCATGAACTGCATATGATCAGGAAATATTAGGTAGAATACACAATTTTCTTCTTTCGGAAACATGGAAAAATGAAACTGGCACTCTTTTGGGACTACTGTCCAGTTTAAATGATATTAAAGAAAACTTTAAATGAGGGCAGTAATTTTTCAAGTTTGAAGATTCAGTAATTCTGAATCATGTATTTTAAATTGCTGTAGAAATAAAAAAAAAATGGAAGATTTATACACCATGCTCTATCAGTATTGTCGGATCTCTTTATACAGGAAAGGAACCTAAAGTCCCGAATTCGCAGCGCTACATTTAAAAATGTGAAAGTTTCCAAAGCATGTTTGGGAAAAAGTCTCCATTCAAACAATATTCATGGAATAACTAAAACAGCAATGATTACATCTAGTCACTTGTATTAATCATAAGAACGTGTTGACAGTTAAAACTACTTTAATTAGTGAATTATGAATGTATTTACTACCAATACTTTGATTTGCAGTTTTGTTCTATTTAATAGTTAGGTAATGTAACTTTTAGAGTTTTGACTTACAATTTTTCGACGTCAAAATATAAACACAAAATTTTGACATCATGCAGTGGCGGATTCAATGGGGGCGCAGTCGGTGGGCGCCCCCACTAAAATTTTCAAATTTTAGGTAAATAGTGGCATCTTATTTATAAAAATGTAAACGATAAAACAAGCAATAATCTCTTCCACTTTCGGAGAAATAATTGACCAAATATTTTGATTTATTTAATTACTTTTATTGGAAAAACCATTAAAATTTGCCTCATCTTATTAATTTCACCTTATCAAAATATGACAAAAAATAGTAAAAAGAACTCCATATGAGCGATATTTCAAGCCCCAAAATACTGAAATCCAGGAGCTTCCGGGGGCTCGCCCCCTGAGCCCCCAACTTGTCCTTCACCCTGAACCCATTCGGGTCCTTAAGACGGCCCCACACACCCTGTTTAAAAACAGTGCGCCCCCTCTAACCGCGATTCCTGGATCCGCCCCTGTCATGGTATTCAAAGACATGTTTTCAAAATTGAACTTTAAGTGTAAATCAATAAGACAGAATAATAAATTTGGTATTTTTTGATTTCTCATATTTTTCTACTTAAGAACCAATCAAATCCTATCTTTGTGATATTTATGTCATAAGATCCCTTTTCTCATGCACTGGCTGATATTGTTTTTACAAGCCATGAATAAAAAGCATAACTGTACAATTTCCTTCTCGAAGGTTTGATCAGGCGTCAAACCATTTCATCCCATTCCCCATTATCCACTACTTGTTTTTGCATTTGAGGCATATACTCCATTGCATTCAAACCCCAGACAGGGTTTCACAGATTTCACTAAGTCATCAAAATATTTCATGCTCCTCAATTGACGTCATTTGGTGATAATAAATATCTGTGGCTGGTAGGTATAAATACCAAAAATACAACACACATGAAAACATTGTTATTTCCGATACTTTTACCTTTAATATTTTAACACGTTGTTTTGAAAAAGAAAGAACACGGATTTTATTCATACTCCTTTGATATACTCCATTTTTTTTATGATTGCTTATAAAAAAAACCATAATTGATTTGACAGATGGTTGGCTAAAAGAATGATGTATAAACGATATATTGTTTTATTATTGACGCATGCAAAACATCAGTTTTAAAGTGTATCTCAAAACGCATTAATTTGTGTTTATTTTTATATACTTTGTGCTCTTACATGCAGCTCTTACAGTGCTGTTAACAAAAAAACAACAAACAAAAAACATGTAGTTTGTTATTATACTTATGTCCTTTTTATGTATTTAATTATCCCTAAGAGTTGTTTTAAATTGTTTCATATGTTATTAGGGTAATCATATCATTGCATTAGGCGCTATATATTAATAATAATATTTATGCATTTTAATTCTGACACTATGAATATTTTATTCAGATGTATGTGCACATCGATTTTATATTATCTTTTCTTTCACATTTATAAAGCGCTTTAAAGATCTAATGTTGATAGGGCGCTATATAAAGCTTTTAATTACCATTACAATTTGATACAGTTCATAACAATACCATAATTCATAATCAAATCATCATTCTATACACAATTTTGTTAAGTCGAATATTTCCCTCAATGTGCTGGATAGTGAACTATGTTATCAAAATCAGCTAACATGTGTACCCAGAAGGTCAGTATTGGGGCCTGTTTATTATTTTATTTGTCACCATTTGTTAAGCTGTTCTTGGTGCAGTCCCTGAAACTTTCTACTTTATCATTTTCCGTTCGTTCACCGTCTGTTTACCGTGCGCTCTCCGTGCGTTCACCGTGCGTTTACCGTTCGCTCTCCGTGCGTTCAAGGTGCGTTCTCCATTTAGAGTTTTGCACTCACCCTGCTTTTACCGTTCACAAAGCGTTCACTGTCCACTGTCATTTGGAACACCAAAATGAAAGGATCGATGTCCATTGCAAGGCAAAAATGACAAAGGAACGTGTGCATAAGAGTGAAAGTGAACTTTCTTATCAGGATTATCAACTGTGAACATTCAAGGAAAACTGCAAATTACTCATCAATATCAAAGAATAGAATAAATCATTGTTATTATCATTACAAACCACAAGTATTTTTTGGTTAAAAAGTGGGAGGAGTTCTGAATGAGAGAAAAATGGAAGAGCCTTCAGTTATAAATTTAACATGAACATGCAGCGAGGAACGAGCAACGAGCGCTGGTATATGTACGTGTACGGAAATGAGGCAGTTTCATTTAATATATACGTTCCCCCGAATTATCATTTTAATGCTTTCAAGTTTGGGCAAACGCACGATTCATTATATTTTATTTTGTCCTACTTGATAAAAATTCTATATAGGTCTATCATTTTTCTTAAGCGCCACCCTTCTCTTACTAACAAAAACCGATGCTACAAAGTACATTTCAATGCACATTCGTGCACAAATGTTAAATTGATTTGACAAGTATTTCGGATTATTGTATGACTATATTTATGACAGACATTGTCAATAAATGTATTTACTCCTTTCCCCAATTTGAAATTTTTGAATCGTTTCTCTCCAATATAAAGATGAAATATTTCTCGTACATTTATGTCCCACATGGTATATATATATATAGTTCAGTACAATAAACAGTTTTACCCGAATATACCGTGAAGTTGAAACAAATAAATATGCTTGAGTTCCTCACTTATTTACATTATATTTATTTATTAAAAAAAAAAATATTTTACGTGAGAAGAAAAAAACATCCTGCTGTGGTATTCAATTCGGCATTTAGATATATCGACGACACTTTGTCAACTAACGATAGTAATTTTCATTCATGCAAAGTGAAGATAACGAACAGTGATCAATCTCATAACTCCTATAAGCAATACAAAATAAATAGTTGGGCAAACACGGACCCCTGGACACACCAGAGGCGGGATCAGGTGCCTAGGAGGAGTAAGCATCCACTGTTGGCCGGTCACACCCGCCATGAGCCCTATATCCTGATCAGGTAAACGGAGTTATCCGCAGTCAAAATCAGTGTGCCAAGAACGGCTTAACAATCGGTATGAAACACGTCAGACAGCATTTGACCCAATGCGAGGTTGTATTTTCGAACTAGATCGTTATAACGACCATAGAATTTGCAAAATGCTGACTTCAATCGAGACCGTTAAAATCCCTGTGCCATCAACTTGTTAGTCAGTAGCTTACCTCGATTTAAAAACTAACTATACGCAGAACAAGCTCTTGCTTATTGAATCAGTTGAGAGATATAAACGCCATATGTAGATGATACTAGACTATTCCTACATAGATATGGGAAGTTGACGATGGAGAAGCTGAAATCATCCTGTTTGTCATACAGTTGAGTTGTCAGTTTGCCATTAATGTCTACTTGATAAGATCTCTTAACTGATTATAACAACTGCATTTTTTAAAATTACATTTTGATCAATTTAAAGGTAGTATTTCCAGGGTACCATTAGTAGTGCTCAGCTCAAATAACTATTGCACATCTTGCTTTGAAGGAGAAGAGTAAACTTTCTCCAGTGATAAACATGTTCAATGTTACCCTCAAATACCTGCAATATTTGTTTTATTATATTGAATGCTATATGAACAACAAAGCAGGGAAACTTACGTCTGTCGATATATGTTCAATCATTACCATGCGATAATTTGTATATCAATGCAGGTATTCGCGTTTTATTACAAACGCTCAAATGACGAACTCTTCATGCATAAATTTGAAGCATGTGATATTTTTTTATAATATCACCCGTTGTCAAGTAATGTCCCCCGTTGCTAAATACTATCACCTTTGAGCGAGTTTTTATCTATTCTGAGATATAAATATGTTATTGTTTTATTTTAAATGCCTGTCGACCAATCAGAATTGAATATTTTACATTAAAGTGCATGCATCTATAGATTCAAACACATAAGAGAAGGGAATCCAAAAGAAGACAGATTTTGCGTGTGTAAACAGACTAAGCGCAAAAGAGTGTAATCATTATACAAGATGGTTAGGTGTGTTTACATTGGATTAATTTGATAGTGTGGCTCTCCTGCAGGAAATGAAGAGTTACTCGGGGAAAACATGTCCCCATTGTGATTGAAAATGCCCTGGTTACATGTAATATAAAATGAAAAGAAAGACTTCCAAGTTTTAAGTCAGTCTTTCACTTAGGTAACTTTAAATCAATAAATACTGATGTAGTCAAAGTTATAAAACCTTTACATATCCATCTCATTAAGTTTGCAAAATGTACTCTCAATAACCTTTAGTTCATCCTTAAATGCTTGGTGTGCTGTATGCAAGGTGAAGATAACGAACAGTGATCAATCTCATAACTCCTACAAGCAATACAAAATAGATAGTTGGGCAAACACGGACCCCTGGACACACCAGAGGCGGGATCAGGTGCCTAGGAGGAGTAAGCATCCCCTGTTGACCGGTCAAATAGAATTGGTTTGTCCTTATAGCAATTCCAAAGAGCGATAATAGGGTATGGCATTATTTGGGATATATATAATTTTATATACTAAATCTGACAGTAGATATTTAACAGGATGCATTTTTTTAAAGTATTGATACACATGACAGGTACGTGATACTAAAGTTGATGACAAGGCTAGTTTCTTAATTTACACGAGCTGACTGTGGCTATGACGCAAAGAACAAGGTACGGTTTTAGCCAAAATCTCCCCTGAAAAGGAAATTCCCCAAAATACTAAATCTGGTATTTGAGAATGTGCCATGTATGAAAATGATCATTGTTATTCTTTATCTACTATATAAAACTGTATCTTAAACTCACGACGTCACCAAATTTGACGTTAATTTTGACGTAATATACGAGAGTTCTTCCCAAGCGATGTTTTGAGTAGGAAAATAAAAACTGTATCATACATAGTATTAATTCTTAATAAATGCGAAATTATTGGTTTTTGTAATGATTTGAATGGGTATTAAATGGAAATTGAAACCACATCAGATATGCAGCACAGGGGCAAAAACTGCAGGTATTCGCGGAAATCTTTTCTGGTGCAGAAATATAATGGTTTGAAAACCAAATTAATGAAAGAAACATTTATATACTGTTAACAGTGATTTCTTATTTCTGTCTCGAACTTTCTTTATTGTGGCGAATTTTAAGATTTTTTTTATATTTGTTAGAGTCTCGCGTGCATTCGAAAAAAAAATGATGACGTCAAAGGCAGCTCAAATTCAATTCACTGAATTGTATGCGAAGTTTGGGTTATCACCAATGTAATTCTTCACGAATCGGAACACAATAGAATTCATCGGTATTTGTTTTTAATTGGCATACGCAATATTCCATATATGTATATTCTCAATATTATATGCGTGGTATTAAGTTGGAGTGAAATGTCATTTCATAGGTATACTCAGGAAAAAACGCAGTGTTTCTGAGAAACTGGAAACACAACTTCAAATGGAAGATAATTATGAAACGGTTACTGTTATCAGTGATAGGGCATTCACTTCGTAACCGGGAGGTAGAGTTTGTTCGAACCCCGCTCATGACATGCCATGTCGAACCTGAGGCGTAGACATGCATGTGCTCTTTGACAAATGCTCAACAAAAGTGAGAATCACGGGTCTTTCAGATAGGCACCTGATTCCACCTCGACTGTGTCCAGGAGTTCGTGTTTGCCCTACTCTTTATTTTGTATTCTTTATAGAAATTACTCAAATTCAAATTTATCATTATTCGATATCTTCAGCTTTTCGTGACCTTAAAAAAGGAGGTCCTGTGTCACAACAGGTGTTCGCACGTTAAAAAAAATACAATGCTAAAGCCTTAAGTGCTAAGCATAGGTTTTATATGTGGTACTTCACAGACAGCTGATGATTTCTCAATTTGAGTGAAAAAATCGTCAATGTGTTCGGTACTGTACAACTGAGCGATACAAAGCTGGTACACCCCAACACTTGGTTTGCGCAATTTAGTGTCATTGTATCCACTTTTCCCCAAATAAACCCTCTTAAAAGTTGTAAAATACAAAAATAATTCGATAGTTTATACAAGAGAAATAAAACTTAAGACTTGCTAACCAACCTCTGCCTCCTGATAAAAGGAAACCATTCAAATATAAACTGCATACATCGTATATTTATCTCGAATGGAGAAAAACAAAATTTTGACGAAATGCTCAATACTGCGAATCTCAATATTATATTTGTACATATCCATATGTTGTGTATTCGCTTTGTGTAGCCCCCCTCCCCCGCATTGTATTTTATAGTAATAGAGAAAGATAGATAAAATGTAATTGTAAGTGATATACATTGGATACATGTAATCAACCCACTCCATTGACCAATGATACCAAAATTCCTATATTTGTGTTTGTCAATGTTTTCGAGAAGTACGCCCCCCATTTTTTTGAAAAACGATCATTGCGCCTATAATCTATTTCAATTTCAATCATTGTAAATTAAAATACATATCGTAATACGAGTATGGAGCAAATTATCTTTCAGGCACCTCAATCATACCATTTAAAAATAATTTTAATGAGTAGCATATATTTATTCTAGGACTAATGCAAGTAAAATGTGCTTTGGAAGAAATGTATATTAATCCCTATCTTAGCTACACAAACTTTTTTTGTTTTGTATTGTGTTTTCAGAAATGAAAGTGAATTAGTGTTCCCCAAACAACGAAATAGTTTTGTAACCATTGCAGATATAGTAGAAAACTGAAGACCCCCAGTGTCATATTAATGACACCGGTCATCCGTTTTTAAGGTCATCTCCGAGGACCCGTGCCATTCCCACCTGATGCCGATCGGTTGTAGATGGAACTGTCACTACCTGTTTTAACGACTTAGGCCTGTCGCGGCCGGGATTCGAACCCCGGGCCTTCCGCATGCGAGGCGAGCGCTCTAACCGCTCGGCCAGCGCGGCGGTGTATATTTATAGATAGTGTGCGTAAAATTTATATTCGTGAATAACCATCGTAAACTTTCTGACAAATAAATTGTTGTCTTTGAAAAATATAAAGTGTTACAGTCGCACTAAATACGTTACTGATGTACGTTTGTACCTAGGTGGATATTGTCGTCTGCTGTTACATGTCATATACCACATGGCGTTTCCCATTTAATCAAATGAATGTGAATGGTAAAAAATAGTGCTTGAATCTTCAAGGAATATATCATTTATTAAAAGAATCGTCCAACGTTATATAAACTATTTAAATGTAATTTGCCTGATATGTAACACGAATTCTCATGAATCGTCGGTTGGTGCTATTTATACACCGTTCTATTTACACTATAGTCATAACAACAAAAATGGCATCCGGTCTGTAAGATAGGCTTAGATTTATCCAGATTTTTATTATTACTATGATGATTTTAATAAATGTCAGTCTTTAAATAAATAACTATATGAGGATATATTATTTGAAAATATATTTACTACTCAAATGATTCTCGTTTCCTCTTCAACCGCCACGATCAACGCAAACTGCGTCACGATGGCGAATTTGTTATCATTTTTCAACTGATATTTTAACCCCTCTTCCATCGTCGTCCGGGATGAAACTACGAAGAATTGTAAGTCATTTAGTAAATTTTTAATCCATATAAAAATTATTCCGGGCGACGAGGGAAGAGGTGTTCAATTTCACAAGTTTATCAATACAAAAACCATGAAAACACCACAAATAGCCTGAAAACCCTTCCTTTATTTGATTATATACTATGCATGCGCGTAGGTGAGTTGATTTCCATATGCTTTTGAGAGTTACTATAAGTTACTCTTTTAGGAATTTGACAGGAAAATATCTGCAACGCACAATACTTTTCCTCCATAAGCGCCAGGCAGAATTTGGCCAAAACCGTACCTACTCCTTTAATTTGATCTAAATATTTAACACATAAAATGTGGAAATTTAATTCTTAAAATGTTATTGATACAGATAAATACATGGAATATGTTTAAGGTGAGCATCATAGATTAGCTCACAGAGAACCCTTACAACCCATACAAGATTACTGCGTAGTGTTTGCGTGATTACCTAACGACACTCAATACTCGTAGTTCAACTGCCAAAAGAAAAATAGAACAGTCCTAACCTAGATCCTGAGTTAGAACTTACTGTCGTGTAAATTATTACGTTGTCATTATTCCAAGGTTAATACTCAAGGTTTTAAAACGGTTATGTTTTATGGTATGTGTGGATATCAATCTTGTAGATAAGAAACAATCACTTAAGGGTTAGAAAGTGTGTACCGCAGTTTTAAAAGTGTTCAAATATGTCGTTTTACAGTTTTAAAAGCATGAGTGTCCTATTCAATCCTATTTAAGAAATAACCATCGGATATTGATCTGTGCGATTTAAAGTGCATAGGTTTTTTTTTAGATAAAAGTTTATGTTTTTGCGATTATTGTAAACTTATAACATACTGACAAAACAGTATCATGATAGATGATAGATGATAAACTTACTGTGCAACTACATATGCCAGAAGTGGTGTTAATCAAATGTGGATTCTAAAAAATTCTAAAGAACTTTTAGTAAACTTGAAATCACAGAATTTTTCCCAAATCAATAGCATTAAAACCTCTGACTTTTTAACACTATACACGACCATTCCTCACGATAAATTAAAGACTAAACTTTTTGACATCATAGACAGTTGCTTTTTCAACAAAAACGGAAAACGGAAATATTCATATCTAGTGATCAGTCATTCAAAAACTTACTTTGTTAAACACCACTCTGATTCCACGCACAAGTACTCTGAAGTTGAAATAAGAAATATGCTAGAGTTCCTCATTGACAATATCTCCGTGGTCTTTAGTGATCAGGTCTTTCAACAGTCTGTTGGAATTCCCATGGGCACGAATTGTGCTCCTTTGTTAGCTGACCTGTTTTTATATTCATATGAAGCAGAATTTATTAAAAAATTTCTACGTGAGAAGAAAAAATCTCACGCTGTGACCTTCAATTCGACTTTTAGATATATCGATGACGTTTTGTCTATTAACAATGATAGCTTCCATTCATATGTCGATTTGATATATCCATGTGAGCTCGAAATAAAGGACACCACAGAGTCGTCCACTTCTGCTTCATACTTAGATATTTTATTGAAAGTAGACATTAACGGCAAACTAACAACTCAACTGTATGACAAACGGGATGATTTCAGCTTCTCCATCGTCAACTTCCCACATTTATGTAGTAATATTCCATTATCACCTGCATATGGTGTTTATATATCTCAACTGATTCGATATACAAGAGCTTGTTCTGGGTATAGTCAGTTTTTAAATCGAGGTAAGCTACTGACAAACAAGTTGATGGTACAGGGATTTCAACAGTCTCGATTGAAGTCAGCATTTCGCAAATTCTATGGTCGTTATAACGATCTAGTTCGTCAATACAACCTCGCATTGGGTCAAATGCTGTCTGACGTGTTTCATACCGATTGTTAAGCCGTTCTTGTCACACTGATTTTGACTGCGGATAACTCCGTTTACCTGATCAGAATATGGGGCTCACGGCGGGTGTGAGCGGTCAACAGTGGATGCTTACTCCTCCTAGGCACCTGATCCCTCCTCTGGTGTGTCCAGGGGTCCGTGTTTGCCCAACTATCTATTTTGTATTGCTTGTAGGAGTTATGAGATTGATCACTGTTCGTTATCTTCACCTTGCATGTGAATAAGATTGGAGTAAAAGTGAGACTCTTTCCTAACGATTTGATTGATTCAAAGACGAAAAACAAAATGCAACTTACCCAATGACAATGAAATGTCCATAAGAGAACTACTTGAAGGATGAATACACTACAGATTCGTTGCATTATGTGGTCCCTGTTTATGCCTTGAAAAACACATCATGAATAATGTCTGCTTCACGGACAAATTCCAGTCTCAGCCTTTGTAATTGTGTCCCTGTCGTAACAATGTCGTGCTTGAAATGCGAAAATGTTGTGTATTTAAATAGATCTGATGACGTTTAAATTTAAAGATATTGAACATATAAATCCCGTTTTTACGATGCCAGGTCAGAACATATTTTACCTGGCAACTATGCGATCTGTTTCTGTGTGGTTATCTTGCGGCCGCCAGATAAGTTTGTAGCGACCGTCATATAAAATGTTTAATCACCAGGCACCGACCGGCATTCTAACAAACAAAATAAGTGCATGTTAAATACGGTTATGCATCGTCGTTAATACTCTAGAATTAAAGGCATACACCATTTTTAACGTAGCCGCCAAGAAACACACGTCCACTTATTGAAGTTAGTTACGGAGAGGGTTAAAATCTTACCTCAGTATTTGCTCATATTTCTTTTCATCCTAAGTATCCCCTTTAGTCGTCCTTGTCTTGACTCTAAATATAAAAACTAATTTGCATCATTTTGCTGAACCGTTCACTCTTTTCTCTCCTTGTACCATTTTATTCGTTCATTTTCATTCACTTCATGAACTGTAACTTTCTTTTTGCAACCCTCTGTACATTTCCTAGTGTTCTAATGATTCGACAGTTTTTGTACAAAATTGTTGATTCATATTTTCATTATTTATACCTGTTTTATCTTTGTAACAATGTCTCCAATTGTCTATCACAATGCGTTTGTTAGCGTCCCTCTGCGTGAAGAAAGCCCCACAATGTCTTCCCTAGCAATGCTTTATCTTTGTAGGAACGTTTCTATGCCAATTCGTTTGTTAGCATCCCTTCGTGTGGGGAAAGCCTCTCGATTTCTTCCCGAGCGATGCTTTTCTGTGAAAAAGTCTTGAGAACACTTTTTACGGAAATTCTGGGTATTCCTATTGTCTTTCATAAATCAGACACATAATTAGTATTTCTGTGCCAGTTTATGACGATATTCTTAGATTCAATGCTCATACATTTCCCTTATCGACCCACTTTAAACACCGATGTTTACTTAATTTATTTTGAGAGCAGACGTAAGGAATGTATGTTCACATTATCAATTACGTAGGTTGATACCCTTGTAAAACTATAAAGAGGAAATATAAAGTCTATTAATAACACAGGACGCTACTTTCCGTTCTTAACGGCGCAAACTGTATACAGGATTTTGGCCCATACGTCTTTGAACACAGCTGCGTATGATGTTGCAATTGTGTATGCTCTTGTTCAGTACTGAATCCAATGGTCCAAACATATACATTTATAGAAAATGATTATAAATAAAGTGTTCAATTATTGAATTCTTTGTAATTGTTTTCTGCTGGTTACGGGTTTATTCTTAATTATAACAGTGAGGAGGTACAGCGTATATATTTGCTACCTACGCGCAACACAATTGTACTAGAAGTTGCGTATCTCATGCAAACCTCTTCTCATTAACAAGTAACCACAAGCTATATATAATGTAAAACTTATACAGAACAACTTTTGATGCACCGGATGCGCATTTCAACAATGTCTCTTTAGTGATGCTTAAACCAAAATTTTGGAAACCCGAAATATCAATAAACTTGTAAGATCTAAAAGGAAAACCAGAGTGCCAAAAACTGAAGCTAAATTCGCTCAAGGATAAGAGCTATGTATTAGGGAGATAATCCTTAATTTTGAAATTGCATGTTCTTGTTTAATACTGATCCCATTGGTCCAAACCTATACATGAATATTATTTTTTATCATAATGATTATAAATTTCACACTATATCTTAACATGTAACTTTAGGAGATGCTAAACCAAGTCTATGTAGAATCTGTTAAGAAAGTAGGATCCCCCTAATTGTTTATCTCGATATTTTCTTGTCATTAATAAATGACAGTTTTACAACTACAATAATTACTTGTTTGTTGCGATGAAAAATAAATAGCTGCAAGAATCATGTTTTATCTTCTAGATTTATCATATAGAAGGCAGAATACTTATACAATTTCAAATAGCCAGCAAAACCCCTGATTCCATGACCTGGATTACATCAGTGTAGCCTATTTAGCACATACAGGATTTCATGTATACTAGCAGCACAGGTGTAGGAGAAATTAGCAGACATAATCTGGCCTACTCATCACTAATAACTTACATATACTAAGAGTCATAGAATGATGGCAGAAATAATCTTACCCATTTAATGTTGATGTGAAGACGGTCTATGGGAGGATGGCAGACATAATCTGACTCATTCAATGTTGAGTGATCTAGTGACACCTACAGGGAAATATGACAGGCATAATCTGACTCATTAAATTGAAAGAGTAAAGGAACCCGTCTTTTAACAGCTTAACAGCATCGGACTTCCATCGACCCATCCGCTGTATTGCATTTCTAGAAAAACCTAACCCAGTTGCATGTGTTGCTGCTCCAATCCGAAAAATGTGACCTTCGTACAATTTTGGATTCAAACCCATGAATAAAATGTCAGCCTCTAAAAGTTTTGAAACAAATGAATGTGAAACTGGGACCCCGTTAATAAATTGAAAAAAGGGACCACTTGGATGTTTGAATTTACGCAAATAGTGAAAGAGAACAAAAACTGGACAGAATTACTTGTCAGGCTGGACCTCTCAGCAAATAATAATTGATTGGTCAGCTTGCATAGTTTTTGCATCACGTAACATTAAGCTTACACTGCTTAACTTCCCCTCTTTTGCTTCGAAATGGGCGTCTGACCGTTGTATTACCTGAACTATAGCCTGTTTTGACTTGGTAACTAATTCCCCTAGTCTGAAAAATCCAAAAAGGCAGTGAGAAACAATGCTTTCAATAAAACACGGTGGAGAAAATTGGAGCATGTATATGTATGGTATTGGTGAGTTTCATGAGAATTCCCCATGTTATTTGGAGTCGCGAGTCTGCCCCATGACATGGTTTTTGACAGCCTTTTAACAATTTTGAACTAGGAAAATTTTGGGATGGGTCTGACAAGTTTAAAATTTTAGAAAGAAATGAAATGGCGGAAACCTGTGATGCTAACGTGCTTGCCGAATAATTGTTTTCATATAGGTGAGCCAAAAAGTTACAAATTCTAGAGATTTGTAATGGGAGAGTAAGCTTTGATGCTGACCAATGACACAACTTATCCCATGTATGTAGATATGCCTTTTTGTAGCAAGGTTGAGATGTTGTCAAATGAACAAAAGCTGGCATGGAACGTCTATTGGTAGTTTGGCCAAGTATGGAGCTTCCCTGAAAGCTTCCTGAAATGTTAAAAGAGAGAGCATGTCAGCCAGTACATTCGATTTCCCTGAAATATGTTTGGCTTTGAAATGAATATTGTATTACATCGACATTAGCACAAGCCGTCGAAACAATTTCATAAGATCATGTTCTTTTGTTGACGTCTTATTGATAGCCTCCACTACCGCCATATTGTCAGATAGAAATAAATATGTCTTGTTCTGAAGTTCCTGACACCAATTACAATTGGGAAAAGTTCTTTGATACATATCTGATATTGTGAAAGAGCATCTGACCACTTATTTGCAAATCATTTAGAACCTAACACTGCCGCATAACCTTGTGACTCTGATGCATCGGTTTGTAAATTTAAATGATCCGAAGACATCCATTCCTTATAAAAAAACTGACTTGCCATTAAACTGTTGAATGAAATCTTTTCTTATGATTCGCTTAAAACAAGTGAAACATCTAATAGTAATAACAATATACTGATAACGTCATACAGTAATTTATTACGTCAAGAGATAATCTGAAGTCACATATTTTCTTGTGCATTGTTACGTCACAAAGTCAGCAAACTAATGTACCGGTGTGTTGTTACATATAAATGCATAAAACATATTGTTTACAATAATATCACTAGAGGAAATCAGACATAACGATAAAATTGATATCAAGTGTATGTCCTAGCCCTGCTCGATGTTCACAGGACAAATCAGGACCACAATTTCTCTGACCAGCTGAAAATGTGCATATTAAAATGGGGGCGGGGGGGGGGCAAAAAACCAAAACTCTACTGAAAAACGTCGTCTACTTAACTGTACAATTACAAATCGCGAAAACAAATCCATGATGTGGTATGTGGTCCTGGTGTCGGAGAACCTGAGGAACTGGATACTGATGTAGTGCTGGTTGATATACACATAGAAATGGGATTCAGTGTGACACACAGTTGGGTTTCGTTTCAGTGGCATATCAGAAGCGCTATCTGCGGCATCAGTTAGCTGAAATCCGTAGATCTACCCGTTAATATCGATGTTTATTATCTGAAAATAAGCTGTACTGTTTTCATGGTAACCATTCTTAATTATCTTGAACTTTGTTTTTAATTTGTACCCGTGTGTTTCTGTAATGAGTTGAATGTGAAGGTACATCATGCAATGGTAATGATCACGGTACTAGCAAAACATGTTATCTAAAAGTAGACAACAAATAATTTCCTGAAGTAAAAAAATTATGTTGGATTCAATTATATTTTTTTTTCCAAGACTAGAAAATAATGAAATTTAATCCAACACGAAATTAAATACGTGTACAGTATGTTTCATGGGTAAACCCGTATCTTACAAATAATGGTGTGCTTCTCATATTGATATGTCAAGCAGATTAATAGTACTAAAAGACTTTGATGGTAGTCTGGCTATCTTGCTGTAAGTGAAGATATAACACAGTTATCAATCTCATGAATTTTATGATGGAGTAGGATGAATATTGACCCCTTTAGAATCTGATTACTTCGTTTATCTCATCAAGAGACAGGACTCACGGCGGGCGTGACCGATGGACAGGGAAAGTTTACTACTTCTAGGCACCTGTTTCCACTACTTTTATGCCCTTGCATTCACCTATGGTACATCCAGGGGTAGGTGTTCGCCCTACTCTAAAGTGTGTATTTTTTATGAGATTCATGAGATTGATAGTTTATAACAAATCACAAGAACCAAAATTTTGAATCTCATTTCACCCTTACAAACAAAGATACATTGCTGGATCCAGTAAGTGCTCTACCAATCCCCTATCTTTGCTCCTCACGAAAATGTTATCAGCTGTGAAGGAGAAACTTCAAACTTGCTGTGCGACTACATATGCCAGAAGTGGTGTTAATGAAATGTGGATTCTAAAAAATTCTAAAGAACTTTTAGTAAACTTGAAATCGCAGAATTTTCCCCAAAATCAATAGCATTAAAACCTATGACTTTTCAACACTATACACGACCATTCCTCACGATAAATTAAAGACTAGACTTTTTGACATCATAGACAGTTGCTTCTTCAACAAAAACGGAAAACGGAAATATTCATATCTAGTGATCAGTCATTCAAAAACTTACTTTGTTAAACACCACTCTGATTCCACGCACAAGTACTCTGAAGGTTAAATAAAAAATATGCTAGAGTTCCTCATTGACAATATATTCGTGGTCTTTGGTGATCAGGTCTTCCAACAGTCTGTTGGAATTCCCATGGGCACGAATTGTGCTCCTTTGTTAGCTGACCTGTTTTTATATTCATATGAAGCAGAATGTATTCGAAAATTTCTACGTGAGAAGAAAAAATCTCTCGCTGTGACCTTCAATTCGACTTTTAGATATATTGATGACGTTTTGTCTATTAACAATAATAGCTTTCATTCATATGTCGATTTGATATATCCCTGTAAGCTCGAAATAAAGGACACCACAGAGTCGTCCACTTCTGCTTCATGCTTAGATATTTTATTGAAAGTAGACATTAACGGCAAACTAACAACTCAACTGTATGACAAACGGGATTATTTCAGCTTCTCCATCGTCAACTTCCCACATTTATGTAGCAATATTCCATTATCACCTGCATATGGTATTTATATATCTCAACTGATTCGATATGCAAGAGCTTGTTCTGGGTATAGTAAGTTTTTAAATCGAGGAAAGCTACTGACAAACAAGTTGATGGTACAGGGATTTCAACAGTCTCGATTGAAGTCAGCATTTCGCAAATTATATGGTCGTTATAACGATCTAGTTCGTCAATACAACCTCGCATTGGGTCAAATGCTGTCTGACGTGTTTCATACCGATTGTTAAGCCGTTCTTGGCACACTGATTTTGACTGCGGATAACTCCGTTTACCTGATCAGGATATGGGGCTCAGGGCGGGTGTGAGCGGTCAACAGGGGATGCTTACTCCTCCTAGCCACCTGATCCCACCTCTGGTGTGTCCAGGGGTCCGTGTTTGCCCAACTATTTATTTTGTATTGCTTGTAGGAGTTATGAGATTGATCACTGTTCGTTATCTTCACCTTGCATGTATATATTTCAATGTCAATAGCTAAATTGTTCCTTCAAATCAGAATCCAATAAACAGATTTATAATGAAACTACTGGTCAGATGTAAAATTTTAGATTCTCATTAGATTACATTCAATTGGATCAGCAGTTTGGGACGATTAGCCAGATGGATATGATTTTTTTCTACCGTTATATTCGTTAATTAGCTGTACGAGGAGAAGCATGTTAACTTGTTTGATAAGTATTTTTTAAAAATACTGATCAAATTTAGCATGAAGCATCTTTGGGACAAGGGGAACATTAATTGTAAAATTCAGTACTCCTATAGCTTTATGTTTGAGGGATGCAACAAAAAGGGCCAAACTTGATCAATTAAAAAAAAACATTTTTGCGAACCATATAGCTGCATTGTGATATCCAGAAGGAAGACCTTTTTCTAAACTGTAAATTTCATTATCTGAGGTACACATTTTGGCATTGAGGTGGGGCCAAAATTATCATTCATGTGTCTATTCGATGCATCCCTGTGAAACCGAAACAAATTACATTCAGATTCTTTTGAAATTTTGTTTGAAGCATCTTTAGGACAAGGGTACATACTTACATATTTCAGGACTCCGACTCCCATGGGCGCAAAGGACGCAGCATAAATACTTAAATTGACCACATTTCAAAGATTTTTTTTCTACAAGCCCACATCTGACCGAAATAACAACAATATGTGCATAGTTATGTCGAAAAGGAAAACTTCTACCAAAATTGTAAATTTCATGATACCCTGGATAAAGGCTCTGATTCCAAACACAAAAATACAATATATTTCAATTCCATACTCTGCAATAATATCAGTGCTGATTTGGAGCTAAAGAATATTTAAAAGGACAGGTAGCCCGTTACCAAAATCAAAATATTCGTGATCCGAAGTGTGGGTTTTATTGCCAGGGTGGGACCAAAATGGATATTGATCACATGTGTGCAAACTATTGGATATTCTTTATTTGAAAACATCATTCCTATTCTTTTGAATTATTGTGATTGGAAGCATGTTTGGGACAAGGTGGGTGAAAATATAAATATCAGAGTTGCTGCACCCTTTGGCATTAGGGGCGGGGGAAAACGTTCCGCAATTGACAATTTCCCCTTTACAACAGCAAGTATGTAAAGAAAACTAATATTGATAGTGTTGTATGATAAGAGGGTATCTACTACAATGGTAAATTTCATGGTCCACGGAGTAAAGGGTTTGACTATAGGACAGGGCTAAACTTGGTTTATGATGTCCATGTGTAACCGATTCTATCGATACATGATTGATTGATTGATTGTATCTTGTTGAACACCCCTCTCGATGATATGTCATTAACAAGGAGACGTCACCATTGCCGATGAAGGGCTGGGAAATGTGGGCCTATGCTCGGCGCTAAATTAAAACTGAAGAAATATTCAGAAAGTGTAAGGGTAAGCCTTTTCAAGATTTATAAATATCATGATATACTTCTGATACATTGATCATTGATACACCTCTGGTGTGTTCAGGGGTCTGTGTTTGCCCAACTATCTATTCTGTATTGCTTATAGGAGTTATGAGATTGATCAATCTTCGTTAATTTCACCTTGCATATAATGGGTAGGGTTTTGATACCAAATTGGGGACACAATTTCCATAGTGATTAAATGCGTGTGTTAGAAATTGAACATGTTAAACTTGTTTTTAATAACCACTCTGTCAATTGTTTTAAAATTTGGTATGGAAGATATTTTGGACAAATGGGGATGTATTGTAAATTCCAGGACTCCTGTACTCCCGAGCCCTTAATGGTGGAACAAAACCTGTCAACATTTACCAACCTTATCTGGCAGGGAGTCTCTACCAAATTTCTTGATAACTGCTTTTCCAATTCTTTTGAAAATTTTGGTAAGAAGAATATTTGGGAAAATGGGAACATAAATTGAAAATTGCGGAACTCCTACACCCCTATGACTTGGGAACTGGATGAAAATGCGAAAATGACCAATTTTCAAAAGGCTTCTTCTTTGCAACCACTTACGTGTAAGACAAACTAGATGTACTGTGATGTAGAACAGGAAGGCCACTGATTAATTTGTAATGTTCATGATACCCCGGGTAGAGGTTATAACTCCAGGGAGGGATCAAACTTGGCATTTAGTGTTTTTAAATCTCATATTCTTCATATCGAAATGTAGTTAAGTAGATAGTTAAAAGAAAAGGTGTTCATCAGAATTGGCACATTCAAGGGATCTGTGTTTTAAGAACAAACATTGTTTTATGCTCTTGCTGAACATTAGTATTCAGCTTAGATATGCTGATTAAGAAATTTATCATAGATTTGGGGGTCAGTTATACTTTTAACTCAACCTTAGGTGACCGATAACGTTTTTACAATCGATGAATCTAAGGGTTATAACATGAAAAAACATCCAGATCTTATATTGCAGACGGAGTTTAGAGAGATCAAATTCGACAAGGAACGGTCTAGATATTGTAACATCATTAATTGACCAGTGTGGACAGGGAGGAAAATCTGAAATAGATGTTTAAATTACTGTGGATCTTTCTTGATCGCATAAAAAACTGAGGCTGGGGAAGTGGAATGTGCAGGGATGCTCTGTGTGGCAAAACAAATTTAAAGTAACCATCCGAAACTCAAATAAACCACGCAAAGAATGAAGGGTCGACCTTTTTTCTGTGACAAACAACATGAAGTGTTTCCCTTCTTTACGTTTAAAACAATAGTTGATTGGAGTTTGAATAGTTTTCGACAAATTTCGCGGTTTTACCAACAATTTCAATTTCGTGCGTAACTAACGTTCATGATCAATTATCATTATTTTCCCTTAATGCAGTCTTTGATTTTATGGTTCACCAAACATTAACCCTAATTCTATACCGGATAAAGTAATCGAATAATGACGAGGTCATAAACATTATATAGATATAAAACTATATTTTTATTGCAGGTCATGTTTATTTACTTTAATGTGTATTCAAAAACGGAAAAGACCAGAAACCCCATACTAATTAATGAATGGACATTGCTTCTAAATTCCCCTTGAAACTGAAATTACAAATGGGATGTCTTTACCTTCTCTATCGTCAACTTCCCATAGTATCTAATACATTGACATTCCGTCTATTTACTTTCATATGAAAGATCGCAGATTCCATTTTAATTAATGAATTGACATTGTTTCCTTTTGTAGTTGATATGACATTTAGCGAAATCAAATTCTTTTTTCTGCAGATGATACCAACAACATCTCAAGTTGTCTGTCCATATCGATGGATTACGACATGACGTCACCAGGGCCCGGTTTTTCGAAAGCTGATTAACTTTAACACAGTGTTAACTCGGTGTTAACTTCTGTGTTAAAGTTAACCATGTGATTAACTGTTTTTCAAAATGCGAGTTTGCGTTAACACTGTGTTAACGTTGTGTTAACTTTAATCCACCTCCAGTACCTGTGTTAAGTCTTAACACAGTGGTTAAAAATGGCCGCCTACTTCATTTTCTGTCCGCCTTAGACCAAAAATCATGAAAATTTCAAAGGCTTAGACATTCTGAGGTGTGTATTAATGCTGAACTATGACGGTGTGTTGTTTATGTTGTCATAAATTGATATATTCGTCAAATCTCATGAAATTTACCTAAGGGGAACAGCTAATGGAAAAAACTAGTACAGTTGGATGATGGTGTTACACTTTTCTGTCAGTGGCAATATCTTGCACGCATCTATAGATACTTTTGGCAGAAACTTTCAATAAGGGGGGAGGGGGGTGTCAATAAAACTCGTATTATATTTACTTATATGAAATCCTGCAACAGGACCCATGCTTAAGATATAATTTTACCTAATTTTGGCTTCCAAATGCCAAAGTGTATGCAGGCCCTTAGTTCATGATGATAATCTCCATTGAAACACCAACTTCGAAAACACTATCGTCTGCACTGGCCTTGACCTTTTGAAAATCCCTTGTATCATTTACAACTGATTCAAATGAAGATTTGCATGCATGAAACGTACATACATGTATTTTCTTTTTGAAGGCTATCTAATATGAACAGTATTCAATTCAGGCTAATACAGAATAGTTGTTAACACAAACTTAGGAAGAAGAGTTTTTCATTGTTGATATTCCAGATTAATCTCCCTTAGTAGAAATGGAGTGGTGGATCAAGTGTTATGTTTAAAATAAAAAGAATAGTAAAATAAATAAATGCATAAAAAGAACATAGATATAAAATGCTATAGATATGTATGTGAACAGACAATCATAAGCTAAATTTATTTATCATTTTCTTCATGAATATCTTTAACTGTTTTGGGGAAAATAAGACTTTTAAAGAGTATTAAAAAAAGAAAGTTAGATATTCTTAGAAATTTAGAATTTTTTATAGGCTAGCATCGTTGTTAAACCCCTCCTATAAATTTTGTCCAATTATGAATCAAACAATATAGAAAACCACATGTTTTATTTCCTAGTCCAGAACATGTAGCACATCACCCCCTTATTTCTTACAACATACGTTTACTGTTATTTTTACATGCAAAGTCTGACACCCCCTTCCCCGTTTTTTCATATCATAGCACCAGTGATTGGTAGTTGAAATGTAAGCTTGAACTGAACCCGTATATTTGTGAAGTCAACTTGTTCGACTCCCTATAAACCCCCACTTTGATAAACTATGCAATGAGCCTGCTTTCTACAACATAAGCACCGTTTTTCTCAACTAGGCTTCTAAAGGCCTAGTATATATCATTATATCCAATACCTCTATGATTATTCAAATTGAATAGACTAATAAATGCATTTATACAAGTATAAGTGCATGGCTCACAGTCACTGTCATGTATTTCGAAACTAAACAAAACATGAACATTTCATCAGCTATCTCCCACAAACAAGACTTTTATTTACTCCTGCATTCTTATTGTTTACATAGGAAGTATATGTGCATTATGGGTAATCAAATGATTAGCAAGTGGTTAACTCGGTTAACACAGTGTTAACTAATCAATGTGTTAAATTGCTTTCAAAAAACAGAATTTAACCATTGTGTTAGCTAATCACTTGGTTAGGAGTTAACACTGCGTTAAACTTAACCACTGTGTTAAAGTTAACCAGCTTTCGAAAAACCGGGCCCTGATCTACAAGATAAAAGTGTGAGGTGAGCACATCGCACAGCTGCCAAGAAACCCGTACATTTCATTGTAGCTTTTAGGGTAGAATTTCCGTGAAGTGTTAGTGCCCCAGATCCCATTGTAAGACGCGGGACCTAGTGTGATCTTCTGAATAACAGCGCAGATCAGGGTTTTTATACCATAGAGCATTATCATATTATCGTATGTTGTTCTGATAACATACATCGATGTACTGACAAAATAAATATCATCACGATACAAGTATATAATTATATAGGTGTGGTGATATACAATTAACGTTTACCTTCACTGTAGATTTGCATTGTACGTGCAATATTGTGAAAGTATATGTGTAAAACAGCATTCCCGTAACCATTGTAAGACGCAGGGCCGGCTGTGATCTTTTGAATGACGGCGCGGATCAAGGTTGTCATGGGTTGTCATAGGGCACTATCATGTGATTGGAATTAAAGTCTTTTGTTCCGATAACATGTAACGATGTACTGACAAAACAACTGCCGCCATTATACTAGTATATAATTCGGTAAATGTTATGATACACAACGCTTTTCTTTAAATTAAATTTACATTATTTGTTTGTTTTTACGTCGAGAATTGTTCACTCATATTGAGACGTCACCAGCTGTAGCTGAAATACCACAAATTAAAATATATGCTTGGCGCTTAGCGCTGTAACAGTGAGGGCTTTTTATCATGCCAACGCCTGTTGCAACACTTCCGTTTTTAACGTAATAACCGAACACTTGCTACTCTCACTTTTAAATGACGTGCGTTTGGCGAAGGAGCAATCATTGCCCATTTTAACGTCTTAAGTTTGACGTGGCCATGCCATGAGCGGGGCTCGAACTAACAACCTAGGGCATTATCATGTGAATGGAATTAAAGTCTTTTGTTCCGATAACATGCAACGGTGTACTGACAAAATAAATGTCACCATTATAATGTTATAGAATTCTGTAAATGTTGTGGTATACAACGCTTTTCTTTAAATTTAATTTACATTATTTGTTTGTTTTTACGTCCCGCCGAGAATTTTTCATTCATATTGAGACTGTAGTCAAGTACGACAAATTTAAACCCAGCTTAGCTTAGTAACAGTGAGGGTTCGTTATCGTGTCATGCATGCTTAGCGCTTAGGGCTGTAACAGTGAGCGTTCGTTATCGTGTCATGCATGCTTAGTGCTTAGGGCTGTAACAGTGAGGGTTCGTCATCGTGTCATGCATGCTTAGCGCTTAGGGCTGTAACAGTGAGTGTTCGTTATCCTGTCATGCATGCTTAGCGCTTATGGCTGTAACAGTGAGTGTTCGTTATCCTGTCATGCATGCTTAGTGCTTAGGGCTGTAACAGTGAGGGTTCCTCATCGTGTCATGCAATGCTTAGTGCTTAGGGCTGTAACAGTGAGCGTTCGTTATCGTGCCAATACCTGTCGCAACACGGGACTTCCGTTTTTAAGGTCATATTAAAAAGACTCGTGACTCTCACTTTTAAATGTCGTGCGTTTGACAATGGAGCAATCACTGCCCATTTTAACGTCTAAGTTTGACATGGCCATGGCACGAGCGGGGCTAGAACTAACGACCTCCCGATTGCGAAACGACCGCTCAACCATGAGCTACCGTGACCGGTTTCAGATGTAGTATTTCAAAAGTACAATTGTAAAACGCACCGTGCTGGTTTGTCAAACATTTCCAATATCTAAATACGAGTTGATGTTTCGTTACATATCTTCACCATACGTAGTGTGCCATATGATCAGTTTACCATAAGATAAATGAAGAGTTCTAATTCCCATTCTCATATATAATCACTAAATGCAACACGGTTCTTTATAAGTATGATTGAATTGTGAGGACTCACTTTATTTTCCAGAATCGTTTTCTGTTATGAACATGTTTGACATACTGAGAAATAAAGGAATCAACATGAACAGTCAGCTGATCACAACCGGAAGTCACGTATCGGTATTGTCGTTTGTCGGACTTCCGGACTGTCATTGAATGGCAGGCACACTAGACCCAAATTTATCCGTCTTCAAACCTTTCATATTTTCATCGTTGATATTACATACTCTCTTTATCAAACACCATGTTCTGTACAAATATCACGAAATAGCAGAGATTTGATGTCGGGCGTATCTCAAAGTGGCACAGAGTTACTTCAGTTGATGAGGAACTTGGAGTAGACATGCGTCTCAGAAATGGAAGAATTTTGTCAGAAATTTTCTCGAGAAAATATGTCAGACGTAGAAGAACTGTTTAAAGACCCAACTTTAAGTTAACGCCCCCAAATTTGACCTGTGTCGCGATCAATGATAAGCCGCTGGTTAATCAAACTTTTAACAATAGAGCGTAGGTTGATTGACGTTTGCAGAGACCGTGGTCTACAGCTACCTGAGAAAGATGTTTTGATAACAATCATGGCTAATGATGACCGGCAGTCTTCAGATCTCGAGGAAAGCCCCAGTATACCTGAGTTTTGATAGCATTGATTCGCACCTAGAATATTTTAATTTCTAACGTCCCCTATACAATGCAATTTATCATCGTATTTTCTCTCTCCATCTTTATACATGTATTATAGATTAAACAATCAGAAATCAAACAATAATAATAATAATAATAAAAAAAACATAAGCTATTGGAATATTTTCTATTAATGATTTATTTTGGCTTTACATTTATAAAAACATGAACAATTCTTCATTGGCGCAGCACATCAACATTTATAATGGTTATATTGCCCATGCGTAAAACTGTTACAGTAGTTTAAAAAATGCTTCTGTTTGAGATACCACATGGATTATAAATTACACAATCAGAAATCAAACAACAGTAAAAAAAGCATAAATAAGTTATTGAGATATTTCTATTTATAATTTATCACGGCTTTATATTAAGAGAGAGAGAAAGATAGAGAGAGAGAGAGAGAGAGAGAGAGAGAGAGAGAGAGAGAGAGAGAGAGAGAGAGGGGGGAGACTTCGTGTCACCTTCTGTTTGGGATACCACCATTACGCAAACACTACAGCTACAGAAACCCTACAGACGGCCCATATTGAGGGGTATCTTGACCATTCTTCATTTGGTTGTACATGTACACAGATCTACTTGGATTTATTCATTCTCTCGAAACATGGATATTCTACCTACTACACCCACGACACCGCGAACTCCCAGGACACCAGGAAGTGCCTGGAAACGCCGGGTAATATTATATTTCGGAAATTATTTATATACGATATATAACAATTTAATTAGAAGTTTTAAAAAGCAAAGGTTTAGAAATGGGCTAAACCTGTCATTTGCAATACATAAATATGACCAAGTTTGAAGGTTTACGGGAAATAGAAATGCGGTATGCATGTAGGTAGACATTTTAATTATTTTTTTTTTTGCACAAATCAAGACACTAAGCATAATTTGTAATAACCTGAGAAATTTCCTGTGTATATCATAAAAATATACACAACAACCGATCTCTTGGCCAGGTAAATTCCAGGTAAATAACATTGACCATGGATAAGCTCCGTCCACATTCAGTCATCCGTGGAACAACCGTACGGTGTTTTGGGTTTTTTTTAAGGATATATGTGAATCAGAGGTCAAATTTTACCTCTAACCTCTGACCTTTATAGAAATGGAATAACATTATATGCATCTCAATTCGCGCTATGTCGATTGGAAATTTCATTTCATGAACTTGAAATGAAGTTCTCAGAATAATCAAGTGTAAACTTTCGTCGTGAGCTTGAAAACAATGCTTGATTTTGCGTTTATCAACATGCATTTTGTTCGTTGGCCTCAATCATGTAATTATTTGTTTTAAAGGATTGAAACAAAAACGTCAGCTTCATGTTTACGTGTTTACAAGGAATCCGAACATAAAGAAGGTGAATTACGGACTCGAATTATAATAGCAATGCCTTAAAACTGCTATTTTCTAGCTCAGTGGAAAATGTATCAAGTTTTTAATGGAATTGATCAACTATCAAGTAAAAGCCACTAAAATAGCAAAGTTTGTCATTACTGTGTCAAAATACACATGTAACTAATTGTAGAGATTGGTGTATGTTTATATGAAGCTTTGGAATTAAGAGCTTTTTAACTGTTATAAGATGCAGGTGTTGAATCACGTCAAAATCTTCACAACCACTGAAACGTGTAATGTCAAAAATACTTTCCTAGTCGTGATTTCTATATAAAATTAACACTATCACTAATCGTGATTTCTACACAATAAATAACACTGTCAGAAATCGTGACTTCTACACAATAACACTGTCACTAATCGTGACTTTTACACAATAACACTGCCAATAATCGTGACTTCTACACAAAAACACTGTCACTAATCGTGACTTTTACACAATAACACTGCCAATAATCGTGACTTCTACACAAAAACACTGTCACTAATCGTGACTTTTACACAATAACACTGCCAATAATCGTGACTTCTACACAATAAATAACACTGTCACTAATCGTGACTTCTACACAATAAATAGCACTGTCACTAATCGTGACTTCTACACAATAACACTGTCACTAATCGTGACTTCTACACAATAGCATTGTCACTAATCGTGATTTCTACACAATAAATAGCACTGTTACTAATCATCATTTCTACACAGTAACACTGTCACTAATCGTGACTTCTACACAATAGCATTGTCACTAATCGTGATTTCTACACAATAAATAGCACTGTTACTAATCGTGACTTCTACACAATAAATAGCACTGTTACTAATCGTTATTTCTACACAATAAATAGCACTGTTACTAATCGTGACTTCTACACAATAAATAACACTGTCACTAATCGTGACTTCTACACAATAAATAGCACTGTTACTAATCATCATTTCTACACAGTAACACTGTCACTAATCGTGGCTTTTACACAAAAACACTGTCACTAATCGTGACTTCTACACAATATATAACACTGTTACTAATCGTGACTTCTACACAATAACACTGTCACAAATCCTGACTTCTACACAATTAACAACACGTATATTTATGAAATTTCCACTGCCGAAACTTGCTTTTACGTATACATTTGTAAAGAGTACATAGTATATATTTTGCGCCTTAATTTCAAAAGTGATCTTTTAACCCCAGTGTCATAACCTGGATAAGGAGCTATTCATCATACTTCCTTTTGCAGAAATTGTGAAATTGTAAGGTAAAAAGTGTAGTAGTAGAAAAAAAAGAAGGAATTGTATGTTTTCATGTATTATACCTGAGACATTATATGCTGTGTGTGCGTGTATGTATTTCATTATTATTATTATTTTAATACGCCCTGAAACTGATGTTTATTCTTATCTAGCATATTTATGATATTTTGTGTTTTCATGTTTTATATGTACAATGAGGATATGTACAGCTTTTAATGTTTTATTTATTTTCTATGTATTATGTGTATAACATTCTGTTGTAAGGTATATATGCATTGTAAAGCACCTTTGATCGCACATAGTGTATGAAAAGGGTGCTATATAAATATCGTATTATTATATGACAAACTCAAACAAGCGGAATTTCTTAAAAAGCCAAAACAAATTATTTTCATTTGCCTTGGCGTAGGAGCATCGGAGAAGTTGACTTATTGATTTCCTAATTGTCTAGAATTATTGACAAGTAAAAATGTCAACGCCCTAGATCGTACGCAGTGGGGAGAGGGGGGGGGGGGGGGGTCAGTCTACTCCACATAGGTTCAATTCATCCGTTCAAGCTTACATTCTTACCAGTCAATACTGCTATAAAATGTGAGACGGACCAATCGGGCAAAAGACTTTACTTTGCATCTGAAAATAACTACATTTATACTTTACTTGTAGAATTAACGGAAAATAGACTTGGCCAACATGGTGAAGGGGATACCCCCTTAATTGCCAAGTGCCTGAATTTTCATGAAAATGAATGATTTGTGTTCCAGTTAAAGAGTCCTCAATATCTAGTAAAGTAAATATCCAATGTGTGTAGGTCACTTGAACATAAGAATGAAGTGCATAGTTTTGACTGAACTTGTTTTGTTGTTTTTTTCGTATTCAGTCTTCTGAAAATCAAAACAGTCTTGTTTGAAATCTGGAGGTCGCGAATGTTAGAGAATTTATAATGATTTCATTTATAATAATGTAATAATGAAATATATATATAGCGCCGTATACAGTAAATGTGGTTATTTACGCTGGGGGTTAAGTATGCGTTTTTTCAGGTCCAGCATTATCCGTGGGGAAAACGTGTTAACTTAATAAAATATATATCAAATAGCCAACGCGTGACCGCGTAATTGATTTATTGATTGTATCTTGCTTAACATCTCGCTCGAAAAATTTTCACTCATATGGAGAAGTCACCAAGACCGGTGAAGGGCTTCAAATTTAAACCTATGCTCGGCGCTTACCGCCATTGAAAAGTGAGGTTTCTTTAGCGTGCTAGACTTACTGTGACACGGGACATCCATTTTTAAGGTCTTCTCCGAGGACCCGTGATATTCACACCTGATGCCGAACGTTTGGCGATGGAACTGTCACTACCTGTTTTAACGACTTAGGTCTGTCGCAGCCGGGATTCGAACCCCGGCCTTCTGCATGCGGGGCGAACGCTATAACTTCTAATAGCTATACACGTGACCGCGTAATTAGCGTAAATTAACCACTTTTACAGTATGATCAAATATTAATCTAGGTGCTCTACAAACACGCAGACACATTTAAAAAAGAAACTTTACATGATATGCATCATTCATCAACAAAATCAGAAACCATAACGATAATTATAGCTGCCCTTAAAAATGGAGTGCGTTAAAATCATTAATTTATTCAGAATCACAGATAATCCAATCTATAAAAGTGTGTTGAAATGCTTTTTTTAAACAGTAGATGGATTTGGAGTGCTGAATATACACAGGACAGCCGTTCCATAAATCTGCCACAGCAAAACTGATTTTTCTCTCACCATAGCGCTTTAAGCTGACATGAATTAATAAATACCATAAAAGTCTCTATGTCCGTGATATTTCCCCGCTTAACCGCCATATTAGATGGATGTTCTATTGTTAGATATAGCAGGTTTCGCATTGTATAGAAAGGGACGAGTTTTACTACGCTTCACTTCACATTAGTGTGTTCGATTTACCTGTGCGGGTAGCTTCGACAGCTAACACTTATATCTCCGATGTGCACAGAAAGGCTGTTCCATGAACTTGTCGCAGCAAACCTGAATTATCTAATGAGTACGTAATAGTTAGCTGTATTTAGGTCGAATATTATCTAACATGTTTCATACTAATATATAGACCGTTCCTTTACAGATTTTCACCACGGACTACGGGATATTTCATTTAACTGATCATAAAAGGTGGATCACGAAGAGTGTGACAGGTGAGCAGGAGACGCTAACCCCTTCTAGAAACCTGATTACAACTCTGATGTGTCCAGGGGTTCATCTTCTGATCCCACCTCTGGTGTGTCCAGGGGTCTTTGTTTCCTGTTTTCGATTCATCATTGTTTATACAGCCTATCATTAGGTCAACTGCTGTCTGACTTGTTTCATACCGATTGTTAGGCCGTTCTTGACACACTGAAATTGACGACGGATAACTCTGTTTACGTGATCGAGATATAGGGCTCACGGCGGGTGTGACCGCTCTACAGGGGATGCTTACTCCTCCTTGGCACCTGTTCCCACATCTGGTATGCCCAGAGGTCCGTGTTTGCCCAACTATCTATTTTATATTGCTTATAGGAGTTCTGAGACTGATCACTGTTTGTTATTTTCACCTTTCATAAATAAAATAACATTTTCCTGAGATTCGTTAATGCTTCTCAGCTTTACCTTCTCTTCAGCAGAGAACGGCTAGTTACACATTTTGACATTCAGTACATGAGCGAATAGAATACTTATAATTCGCTATTCAAAATAAAAACATTCCGGGAATCACTCAATGTCATGTAGATGATAAAAATATTTATTCTTAAAGCCAACAATTCGCATTGATGTATAAGTAATTTAAGAATACCTTAAATTACAAAGGGGCGGTCATTGCGATAGAACAATGGAAAGTGAAAATAATAAACAGTGATCAATATCTGAATCATCTGAAGAGTACAAAAGGAAACAAGGGAAACATCGACCTTGGAAACACCAGAGTGTCTAGGAGCAGTAGAGATTTTTTTCGACAAGATTTATGAATCCCGTAGAAATATGGTTTAGATTAGTTCCTCAGTAATTTTTGCTTGTCGTAAGAGTTGTAAAAGGCGACTTAATGCATCAGCACTTAAGAAGAGACCGAACAATCCGATATCCTTTGTCACAGCAGTTGTGGCACGATAAAGGTTCCCCTGCTTAAAAGCCGTAAGCACTGAACATAGGTCTAAATTTTACAGTGACAATGATAACGTCTACATATAAGTGAAACATTCGTAAAGCAACATGCATATAGAATCAACCAACCAAGGCAGAGTAACGTTATTCAATGTTCTTTTAATCCCCGTGTGACTTTTAACCTGAATGATAACACTAATTCTTTTAATGAATGATGAAATGATACTACTGACCCGATGTGTTGATTCAATGATGACATAAATATAGATCTCATTGCACATAAAATTTTATTAAACAAATAGATTTCAGTTTATCTACATCATCAATTTCGAAAACAGTGTACATCTAGATTACATGGTACTTTTACATCACATTGTATGTCTGAAATACATTGATTATATGGATATTGTATCATATATATATATATATAAATATATATATATATATATATATATATATATATATATATATGTATGTATATATATATATATATATATATATATATATATATATATATATATATATATATATGTATATATATATATGATACAATATCCATATAATCAATGTATTTATATATATATAAATACATATATATATATATATATATACATATATATATATATATATATATATATATATATATATATATATATATATATATATATATACATATATATATATATATATATATATATATATATATATATATATATATATTATGTATGTAAAACTTATACGGTACCAATTTTGATGCACCAGATGCGCATTTCGACAAATAATGTCTCTTCAGTGATGCTCAACCGAAATGTTTGAAATCCGAAATAACTATGAAGTTTTAGAGCTAAATATAGCCAAAAAACAGCGTGCCAATGTATATATATTCCGGACACGAAGAAAACTATGGAAACAACGATATTCCCCTTGTATTAACGCATAACCCACACAACCACAACATTTTTGGAACAGCTAGAAAAAAAATTTTTCCTATATTAGAACAATCCCCAAATCTCAAAAACCTAATAAAAGGATATCAAATAAAAGGCAGCAGAAAACAGGCCCTTAATCTCAAGATAATTCTAACGCACGTCCGATTTAGTACGGAAATTTCCAAATCCGTGCAGAAATGTGGGGATTCACGTTGCGATACATGTAATCATCTAGAGGAAGGCAGAGAAAAAAATCTTAAATGCGGCAAAAAATTACCACCGAATTCTTACATGACATGCAAATCCGAAAACGTAATATATTGTATGACCTGTCCTACCTGTAATGAAAACTACATCAGACAAACTAGCAAACTGAACGCCCGTGTGCGCGTCCACAAGCAGCAAATTCGCGATCCAAGCATTAGAAATTCGCCATGTTCCGAACATTTTGCCAATTGTGGTCGTGGAGATTTCAACATATTTCCATTTTATAAAGTGTACAATGGCTGCATAATTTTCAGAGTTACAAAGGAGGAATAATTTATAAAATTGTTTAATCCCAAATTTAATAGAAAATAATTGTGTAAAATTGAACTACATTTAACTGAACTCTGTAACTGATTTCTAAGTATTGTCTAATATTCACATGATCAGACGAGTAGGTCTAGATGATGCTCAAAATCTAGTAAGGGTTTAGCCCATATTCATCCTGGTGAAGTCAGTAAGTTTGACCATGTCCCTAACAGTGGTACTATGACAATTTTTAACACATTTTGTTTTCAATTCTGTTTACAATCACCCCCTCCCCCTCTTTAATTAATTAAACCTTCATAACCGATTCTTTACATGTAAAACCCATTTATCAGTTTCCATGATTCTATGTTTTTTGCACGTCTACCCTAGACATGATCAGTACGGGAATGTCTGATGTTGATTCAATTTCCTAGGCTGCTTATTCTTTGTTTTTGTTTGGAGTTGGTGCACTTTGTTTACTTATTCAAACTTCTTATTTACATTATCTTTCTCTCAAATTTTTGTTCATTTCTTATTTCATTTTTATAGTGTTCATTCAATTAGATGGTTTATTTTCATTATTAGTTGTTTTAGCATGATTTAGAGCTTCCGAAAATTATTTCCAAATCTGACCTATTCCACAGCCAAAGACAACTGTCTAACTTGAAGAAATTATTAACAAAAACCAAATTCAATTCAACGCCTGAAATATACGCAGTTTGTACATGTAGTGAGTCGAGGTGTGGTACATGCCCCTTCCTAAAAACAGGCCCTTCTATTACTTTTAAGTGCGGAAAATATTTTACTGTAAATGATAACATATCATGCAAGTCGAAAAACTTACTATACTGCATTATTTGCAACGTGTGTTTCGAGGAATATAATCGACAAACTGGAACACAATCAAGAGCCAGGATGCATGTCCACCGCTAACAAATCAGCGGTCCCAGTACAAGAAATACACCATGCAGCGAACATCTTGACATCTTTACTACAGGAAACTACAACGTATTTCCATTTTATAAACTTAAAACAGAATCAACGCCCATGGGACTTGCTAAAGAAAATTATTTCATTAAACTGTTCTCTCCTATACTAAACAAACTTTAATCAATGCATTTGAAAAATTCAGATTGTTAAACATTTTAATTCATCAACTTTTATGATGTAAAATTTCATGTTTATTTTGTCCAAGTCACCTTTCTCGAACTTTTGTATTATGACGTCATGTATCCACTACATGTACCTCCTCACAAAGACTAGTATGACGTCATGATGTCACAATGAATGTCTCTAAGATAAACAACTTTGTATTCAATATTTGTAATCACCTGATGTAGAAATCGCTAGTGATTTGAATATATATTTTGGAACTGCATAGTTTCCAGCTTTTTTATTTGTTTATATATATATAGACAGTTTTCCTTGAATGTTTCATAGTTACATAATAGCGTTGAGAAGTAAATGTTCACTGGGACGTCATAATAATGATTGGTAGGAATGTTGACGATTTAACGTCCCAATCATACACTTATTGTGCAAAAACAGTTGTACAACATATATAATGATATTGGGGTATAAGATTATATGAATTTAAAGCTATTTACTACTAAATTTAGGTTTAAAATGTTTGATAAAATAGTCTTCCTTTACTAAACGAAGTGTTTCGTGTTATTCGGAAGTTTTAAAAAGTGAACACAGTTTGTGGACACGGACTCCATCATTTAATTCACTGGTGTGTCCAACGTAAAATTCTTTGGAAGTCGGGCAAATGACACAATGACTCAAATTTTCCTATTTCAATTCCTTTAAGATATCGGCGCGGATTTCCATTCCCGATTTAAGGTGGATTTTGTTTCCTTCCTTGATAAAGGTACAGGTCCCGCATTTCTGAACAGATGGAATATTTTCCCGGGTTGTAAAATGGTCTTTGGTTAGCATTTTTTTTTTTAGATCAGGAGCCTATTGTCAGCTATTGATAATGTCTCTAGGTTGCATCAAGAAGTTTATTTGTGTTGTTAGGATTATGTGTAGCTACAAAAGCAATTTTCCCACTGTTTTGTGATCATTTAGGATTTTTTTTTTTTTTTATTATTATTTATCAACTGTGCAATTTTTTTCTCATTCAATTGTTGACATTATACGTATTCAAATGTCTCTGTGCATATGAGTGACAAAATCACAGCGGTGGTCTAGAGGTTAGATCGTCCGCCCAGCATGCGGAAGGCAGGGGTTCGAATCCCGACCACGACAGACCTAAATCTTTAGAACAGCCAGTGACAGACCAACCGCCAAACGCTCGGCATCAGGTGTGAATGTCGCGGGTCCTCGGATATGACCATGAAAACAGATTCCCCGTGTCACAGTAGGTGTGGCGCTCGAAATAACCCTCACTGCTGAATGACCGCAAGTGCTGAGCAAAGGCCTAAATTTGAAGCCTTCAACTGTCTTAGTGACGTTTCCATATGAGGGGAACATTTTCGAGAGAGACGTTAAACAAGATACAACGTGTATATGACTCGAACACGTTCCTTCGCTTTCCTTCTCTTCAATAAGTTATACCAACTCGTCCATTCCCTCTGACAGCAAAAATCATTAATAGGTGAAATGCAAGTGGGGGTACAGAATTTTACAGGATCGTGTAAACAATAGAAAAAAAGAACAATGTGATTCTCTGCAGTTATGCTCCCCCTACTGAAAGTACATTGATGTAAAATCAAGAATACCGGTAATAGTGACTACGAACAGTAAACAGAACATATGACCACTTTTAGTTTTGATATGAAAAGAACAGGTTCCATCTTCAGAGTATTATATATTTATATCAATATTCCTCTGGCTAGAACATTTGTCATTATTCCTTCGAAAGAATCCCTATTGTTGCAATACTATTTTAAAACTAAATTTGAATACCTTAATTGACTGATTGAATTGAAAAGCAAACTGGAATTCCAGCGACAAAAAAAAAACTAACAGGAGTAGTTAATTCGTGAGAAATGGTGTCGTACATTCTATATACGTAGTTTAGGGATATACATTTATACTGGTACATATCTTCAGTAAGATATGCATTGATGTTCGACACAGCGGACACCTAATATGGAGCCAGGTGAGCAATTACAAATTTGGAAATAATTTATATTAAATGTAAGTATATATACAGGCGTGTTTGGGCGTTTCTGATTTGTGTATATACCTCCGCTTTCTTTTCTCTTTTCTTCAAGAAGTGTCTTCCGCTCTTCACTATGTTTCTCTTTCTCTTCAGCAGAATCGGAGTGGAAATATCATGATAGATAAATTACATCTATTGGAAGTCAAGGTTTTCTCCGTAATTTTGATGTCAAGCAAATAAAACGAAAATGGTACCACTTTTTAATGTTAACATTAGTTTTCATACAAAGTGATCAGTTTCTACCTAAACAGAAGTAGCTGTTCCTGCCAATATTCCTCTGCTGTGAACATATCTAAACTTTGAGATATATATTTGCCACTCTCCTCTCGAAGGAATCATACTACTTGTAAAAGGATTTTAGCAACAAATTGGAATAACAAAGCTAAATGATTGAAATGAAGTACATACAATTCCAGAAACAATAACAGGAGTCACTCGTTCGTTGATAAATTGGTCGTTGCAGTAGTGTAAATCTAAAACCTATACGGTATGAATTTTGATGCACCAGATGCGCATTTCGAAAAATAGTGTCTCTTCGGTGAATTTTGGAAATTCGAAATAACAGTAAACTTGTAAGAGCTAAAACGAAAACTAGAGTTCCAAAAACTGGACCTAATTCGTACAAGGATATGAGCTCTGTATGAGAGAGATAATCCTTAATTTTGAAATGAATTTCTACATTTTATCCCATCAGTTAAATATGAATCTGTATTTTCAGGCTTCATATATTTAGTTAGCTATCCAGTGATATGCGACACAACAAGGGCCCGGTACGGAGTCAGGTTTGATGATAACAATTTCAAAACCGGAATCATTTTTCGTTATATTCACCTTTTCATTAAATGTAATTATTTGTAATATAGAGTTTCATCATTCTGTTCGATATCTAGCAAATTGTACTAAGAAAACTGGAGTAAAGATAATATTTGAATGCTTTGCCTTGTGGTTGTCGTAACATCTAGTAAAACAAGAAACCCATTTTAGCAAACACAACAAACGTACCCCAACTTCGGCAGGATGGGAGGATACAGCATAGGAATAGAGAGTATTGGTATAGAGAATAGAAATAAAGAAAGTGTGAGGCATAAGAGGATAGAGATAGAGAATAGAAATAAAGGGGATAGAGATATAGAACAGAAATGAAGAAAGTTTGAAGCATGAGAGGATAGATATAGAGCATAGAAATAAAGGGGATAGAAATAGAGCATAGACATAAAGAAAGTTTGAAGCATGAGAGGATAGAGAGAGAGCATAGAAATAAAGAAAGTTTGAAGCATGAGAGAATAGAGATAGAGGATAGAAATAAAGAACGTTTAAAGCAATCGAGCATCATGAAAAACGTGAAGGTTGAAAAACGTGAAGATACGAACAGTCGTTATTGTCATAAATCCCATAAACAATGCAATATCTTTGAATACAAAGTCATGTTACAGATCAGTATGTTCAATAGGAATTTATCTTTTAAAATTTGCTTTTTGAAAACAAATGCTTGTGTCGTTTTTTGGCCAGATGAGCTTAATATTGTGATGTTTTACATTCCCAGGGTGTTTGTACAAAAGGGAATACTAGTGGAATAAAAACTATACGAGGCAATCTTATGGGGTAAAATGCTGGTAGAATTTTCAAAAAGAATATCATCTTTCAGATTATACTAATTGGTAAAGAAATTTTATTTTTAAAACACAAAAATAACACTTTTTATATCTTGGATAAAATTCAAATTCATGGCAACAAAAAATGCATCTTGAGCACCTTTGCAAATTATACGTCGGAAAAAATTCACTTTAAATATATATGTTAAATATTTGGACCATAAACCTTTTAGAGAACATACAAAATTAGTACACACCGGGTTTTGTTTCCATGGTAACAGATTGGAAAGGATTATTTCATTTATGCGATTTGTCACCTGGTTTTATAATTGTAAACATTTTGAAAGATGCATTGATCATTTTCATCAACAAAATACAATTTCAGCCAAAATATGATCAATGATATTTACGTTTATTTGCCAAGTATTGTGGTATCACATTTCTTAGAAATTAAGATGTTGGATTTTTTTTGTTTTTTCTAAATTCAATAGAATTCGATATCTCTGTCTTCAATTTCCTCGCAGGTTTTCCACGGTCCCACTTCGTCATAAATCCGTGTTTCATTAGCCCAAACCTGTCTTATATACTACATCTTTAAAATAATTTCCCTCCTCTTCTTCCGTAGCTTGATGTTTGTTTACATAGTTGAACAGACGACTGTAACATTTGCTGCAATATAACGCCCTGTCAGTCGCGGATCTAAAGTGGAGGGGATTAACGTAATGTTAGTAAAAATGACACTTAACAAATCTGTTTTGATGTCGACAGGATTCATGACGTTATGCAGATGTCCCTTAGACAAAATTAAGAATAGTTTAAGATATACTAGAGAACACCCCTCTTTTATTCTTACGTGATCATATCAGTCGCATTTTTCTACGTTTCAAAGTTCATGCGATAAATCGCTCGATCGGCGCAGCTAGATGTTATAGCAATGACATATAAAGTGCATGTAATCAGAGAGGTAAAGTATGGTCAGGTTTATTGAAAGAAATGCTTGGGGATAAAAAAAATCCTAGCTTCGTTAATATCGAACCTTCTTAAATTTAAGGATACTATTCACAAATAATGATTCATTATAGCAGCATCAAAATAAATTCTACTTTCCCTAGCAAGATTCGCAGAGATTACAAGTGACCATCACATGGTTTCCCACAACATATCTGCAACCGGTACCGATCATAATCTTTTACCAGAGTCATGCTGTTGTTTAAAAAAACTAACCTCCTCCATGAATTCCGAATGCCGATGTACAATAGGGGCGATTTCAAGGTCACAACATAAATTAGAAATTACCGTAGCGCATACTATATATAAAATGACTGTTATGATGTCAAAGAAAATAACTTATAAATGACCATTTGAGAAAAAGTATTATCAATTCGTTATGGAAATGTTCAGATACACTGCTTGACACTTGACAGCGGCAATACTGTAGATAACAAGTAAAAAGTATGATACTTTCCCACGATACAACTATCTCGTGACGCATTTTGTGATTGTGACGTTATAAAGCGCGAGGTACACTGAGGTATATCAAGAGATATATCTCTGTTGTTGCAAATCTGACCTTAAAGGGACTGATTCACGGTTTTCCTCAAAATTTTGTTTTTCACTTTAAATGATCAAAATCTATAGTCTAATATATTTAGAAGGTTTCACAAAAAACTAAGGTTATTCATCATGACAGAAGCTCATTATAAAGAGTTTAGTATTTGTTTTGAAAACAAAGATTGATGTGTGTTATTGTTTACGGTGTTTTCAAAATAAATGATTATTGGCCAAGTTTATTATATTTATCACATCTTAAGTATACTTAAGGTAAAATGTGTCATTTAAAAGTTAAAATTTGTGATTTTACAAAGTGAAGGTGCTTTAAATAACAAAATTAACTTTTCACTGGTTGGTTTGTTTACATAAAATGACTCGAGTCTTTGTTTACATAACACAGAATCAAAGCTAAAATATTGCTCTTATCCTTGCATTCAGACGGTCCAAATTTTGATTATCAACATTAAATGAGCTATATTTTTAATTTTTAACATAAAAAAATGAAAAACATTTCTTTCGAAAAAAGTGAACCAGTCCCTTTAATGGAAAAAATGTTCCAATTGATCGCACCGTAGAAAACTTATATCTTAAGGATTTACAAATATAATCTATATGACAACCATGCTGAAGAGATTGATCTATTTGAACAGCTAAAGTTTTTCAACATCAACATAATTATTCTAATTCTCGCCACAATTTTGTAGGTCGTATAATTTTCTTCATATTGTCAGATTGTTCCGAAATTGGAAACAAATGTTTAGCATCAAAAAGTGTATTTGTGTTACTGGGATTCTGTATATTTACAAAACAAATTTTTCCGTTGTTTGTGATCATTTTGGATGTTATTTTTTATAATTTTTTCAACAACTGTGCCTATTTATGCATTCATCTTTTTGACATTATATGTATTCAAATAGCTGTCTGTCGATGTGTTTGCATATGTGTAAAAAACTGCAGCGGTGGTCTAGAGGTTAGATCGTCCGCCCAGCAATGCGGAATGCAGGGGTTCGAATCCCGGTCGCAACATGTATAAATCGTTAGAACAGGCAGTGACAGATCCAACGTCAAACGCTCGGCATCAGGTGTGAATGTCAAGGGTCCTCGGAGATGATCTTTAAAACGGATGACCCGTGTCACAATAGGCATTACACGCTAAAGAACCCTCACTGCTGAATGACCATAGGTGTTGAGCAAAGGCCTAAATTTGAAGCCCTTCACCGGTCTTGATGACGTTTCCATATGAGGGAACATTTTCGAGAGAGACGTTAAAAGAAGAAACAACGTAAATATGACTCGAACACGTACTTTCGCTTTCCTTCTCTTCAATAAGTTCCACCAACTCTTCCTTTTCATCTGAAAGCAAAAATCATTAATAGTTGAAATACATGTAGGGTATAGTATTTTGCAGAATCGTGTAATCAATAGAAACAATGAACAATGTAATTCTCTGCAGTTATGCGCCCCCTACTGAAAGTACATAGATGTAAAATCAAGAACACCGGTAATAGTGACTGCAAACAGTAAACAGAACATTTAACCACTTTTAGTTTTGATATGAAAAGATTGGTTTCCATCTTAAGATTAGTATCTATTTATATCAATATTCCTCTGCTGAGAGCATGTATATAATTTGGTATCTAACATTTGTCATCATTCCTTCGAAGGAATCACCATTGTTGCAATACTATTTTAAAACGAAATTTAAATAACTTAACTGACTGATTGAATTGAAAAGCAAACTGGAATTCCAGTGACAAAAAAAAACCTAACAGGAGTAGTTAATTCGTGAGAAATGGTGTCGTACATTCTATATACGTAGTTTAGGGATATACATTTATACTGGTACATATATTCAGTATGGTATTCACTGATGTTCGACACAGCGGACACCTGACATGGAGCCAGGTGAGCAATTACAAATTTGGAATCAATTTATATTAAATGTAAGTATATATACAGGCGTGTTTGGGCGTTTCTGATTTGTTTATGTACCTCCGCTCTCTTTTCTCTTTTCTTCAAGAAGTGTCCTCTGCTCTTCACCATGTTTCTCCTTCTCTTCAGCAGAATCTGAGTGCAAATATCATGATAGATAAATTACATATATTGGAGGTAAAGGTTTTTGCGGTATTGTGACGTCAAGCAAATAAAAAGAAAATGTTAACATTAGTTTTCATACAAAGTGATCAGTTTCTACCGAAATAGAAGTATCTGTTCCTGCTAATATCCCTTTGCTGAGAACATATTTAAACTTTGAGATATAGTATTTGCCATTCTCCTCTCGAAGGAATCATACTACTTGTAAAAGGATTTTAGCAACAAATTGGAATAACAAGGCTGAATGATTGAAATAAAGTACATACAATTCCAGAAAACATAACAGGAGTCGCTCATTCGTTGATAAATTGGTCGCCGCAGTAGTGTAAATCTAAAACCTATACGGTATGAATTTTGATGCACGAGTTGCGCATTTCGACAAATAATGTCTCTTCGGTGAATTTTAGAAATTCGAAATACCAGTAAATTTGTAAGAGCTAAAGCGAAAACTAGAGTTCCATAAATTGGGCCTAATTCGTCCAAGGATAAGAGCTCTGCATGAGAGATACTCTTTAATTTTGAAATGAATTTCTAAATTTTACCTCATCAGTTAAATATACATCCGTATTTTCAAGCTTCATATCTTTAGTTAACTATCCAGTGATATGCGACTCAATGGGGGCCCGATACGGAGTCAGGTTTGATGATAACAATTTAAAAACCAGGATGGTTTTTAGTTATATTCACCTTTTCATTAAATGTAATTATTTGTAATATAGAATTCCATCATTATGTTAGATATCTAGCAAATGGCACTGAGAAAACCAGAGTAAAGATAATATTTGAACACTTTGCCTTGTGGTCGTCATAACGTCCAGTAAAACAACAAACCCATTTCAGCAAACACAACAAACGGACCCCAACTTCGGCAGCAGGAGAGGATAGAGATAGAGCATAGAAATAAAGTGGATAGAGATAGAGAAAAGTAATAAAGCATGAGATAATAGATATAGAGCATAGAAATAAAGAAAGTTTTAAGCAATCGGACATCATGAAAAACGTGAAGATACGAACTGTCATTATTGTCATAAATCCCATAAACAATGCAATATATTTACATTAGAGCCCAATTTTTCGAAAGCTGGTTAACTTTAACCATGTGATTTAACTGTTTTGCAAAATGCGTGTATGCGTTAATACTCTGTAACGTTGTGTTAACTTTATTCCACCTCCAGCGGGACGTTAAACAATATTCAATCAATCAATCAAATCAAGATTTGCATGTATGAAACTTATATATTTTCTTTTTTGAAGGTTATCTAACATAAAGAGTATTCAATCCGGGCTAATACAGAATAGTTGTTAACACAAAGTATGGAAGAAGTGTTTTTCATTTTTGATATTCCAGATTGATCTCCCTTAGTAGAAATGGAGTGCTGGATCAAGTAATATGCTTAAAACAAAGAGAATAGTAAAATGAATAAATGCATAAAAAAATATAGTTATAAAATGCTATAGATATGTATGTGAACAGATTATCATAAGGTAAATTAATTTATCATGTTCTTCATGAATATGTTTAACTGTTTGGGGAAAAAAATAAGAGTATTAAAAGATATTTTTATTTTGAAATTTAGATATTTGTATAGGCTAGCATCGTTGTTAAAACCCTCCCATAAATTTTGTCCGATTATGAATTAAACAATATAGAACATCATATGTTTTATTTCCTATATTAATTTTCAAGACATGTAGCATCCCACCCCTACCCCTTTATTCTGACATCATACGTGTACTGCTATTTTTTGACTTTGTAATGGTGGATATTTACGCCCAAACTTAAGTACATTATTGAGGAAAACTAGGTATGAAAGTTCAAAACCGCAAAACGACTGGGCATATTTTTAGTCTGGAGCATTCCTACGTTACTGCATGCACAGACTTGCCAGAATCGTTTGTGTCTGTCTCATAATAATAGTAAAAACCATGCAAGTTAATGAGAGAGACCACACTGTGCCGATGGAATTTGAAAACAATACGTACATTTTCTCAATGAGGAAATCCTGCATTTTTTTTTATTGGAATAGCTTTCCGAGCACTTTCCCCGTTGGATTTTTGCGTAGAATATTGATGGTGCTTAAAAAGCGATTTTGGATTAAGAATCACAAGATATGAATATTTCCTTTCTGTCTGCCTTTGTTATGGACAAAACAGCTGTCAAAAAGGAAATGGTGTTGAAGATCCGTAGGTCATGATGTTGATTCCAGAAAGGTGTTGTGATCTCATATCTGATAATGATCCCTCAAAGTTTTTGAGAGACCATACTTGACTTAGATTGGGTCGACCTTTTGCATATCTTATGGTACATTACGTCCGAAGTTTCTCCTTAACGGCAATCAATATTTTTCTCTTGAGCAATAATGATGGAGGTTGATGAAATATTTACTGCGTTCCATAATTCACGTCATTTGTGTAAAAATATGAAACATGTTTCTTTGTAATTACTGTGATTCTCCAGTTCTGTAATTACCTACCTTAATCAAAAGTATTTAATTGATATTTTTAAAAAAAATGTCAGTTGTCAACGAAATAAAAAGTGGATTCTTAATCAACATTACATTCAAATGTTCATTGAGTTTGCTTATTGTGTCATAGGATGACGTTAAATAATTGATATGATGTCAGCAAACAAAGGAGCAAAACGCAAGTATTTTGTTGTTTATTCCAGGCTTTTTTCAGTGGAGCTTGGAAACACCAATGGTAGTCTTATCAACAACTTTGCCTCTTCAGAATTTAGAAATGAACTGACTTTAATTGAGACAGGTTATTTGTACGTTACCATTCTTATTTCTCCGTCCACGCCTCCTGAACTTGAAATAGACAAAACCTGATAGAAAAAGAAGACCCAAAGGAATAAATATTCCAATCATTATATTTCTTATTTTTATATCTGTATTCGCTGGGATATTTCTATCAGTTGTGGTATTGTGAATCGTGGTGGATGAAGATTGCCTGTAAAAGAGATTATCAAGGTATCCCGAAAACAATCATTGAATGTTAACAACTTTATGTATGATGAACGCTACATACATGCAGATATCTTTTGAATTCATTTTTGTTGAATGATCCTCTAAAAGCAGATTAAATGTTAAGTATTCATTGACAACATACCGGAGAGGAGGACACGCAGGATCTGCCAGATAGCATTTGGATTCTTTATTGATCCGTGAACAAGCTGGAACTGTGAAAATACAGTCACATATTGTGGAATCTTTACTTTTTGTTTAATGTCATTCTTTGATGTTTCGCTGAGATATCAGAGTACGGAATTAGGACATGCAAATTTTGTCTTTTACTGAAGGGATATCAAGATGCTGAAATACACCCGGTCGACCTTGGATGCTTTCTCCTCCTAGGCACTTGATCCCACCTCTGCTGTGTCCAGGGGTCTGTGTTTGCCTAACTATTTATTTTGTATTGATTATAGGAGTTATGAGATTGATCACTGTTTGTTATCTTCACCTTTCATGTAAGTGTCAAGGAAACCGTATTTCTTTAAATTTGATGAAGATAAGAAACAGTGATCATATCTCACAGTTGCTATATGGAACACAAAAGTTAGAGTAAAATCGGACCACTGGACAAAGCAGAGTTGGAATCTGGTGTTTAACAGTGTTAAGGATACCTTGTCGACCGGTCACAACCGCCATGAGTCCTATATCTTGATTCGGTAGAAAGGATAATCCGTTATTTAAGATTGTATTGGTAAATTAGATCGTTATAAAGACGATATAATCTACGAAATGCTGATTTTAAACCAGGCATTTAAAACCAATGTAACATCAACTATTTTATCAGTAGCATACCTAGATTTAAAATCTTCTGCGCATAACAAACATCTGCATATCGAATCAATTGAGAGACATTAACATGTGCAGGTGATAATAGAACACCCCTTCACAAACATGGGAAGCCATGTCAAACATGTGGACATACCAGAGGCAGGATCAAGGGCCATGGGGAAAACCATCCCCTGTTGATCGGCGACACCTGCTGTGAGCCCTACATTACCATGAAGTATTCGGAGGAATTCGTAGACAAAATAAGTGTGTAAACAATGGCGTAACAAATTGTTTGAAACATGGCAGACAACATTTGAACCAAAGGCAGGTTGGATTGGTAAATTAAGTGGTAGTATTCCGGTAGTCCCAGGTAATAAGGTCCTCCAGCACTCTGCTTGAATATACTAAATGTGTTGTTTTAATAGCTGACCTGTTTTTATATTCTTACGATGCAGATTCAATTCAAAACTTCTAAAAGCGAAGACAAATGCTCTTGATGTGGTCTTCAACTCGATATTTAGATGTATCGACGATTTTACATCTATTAATGATATTTATTTTCATGGATATGTTGATTCCATACCAGTGAAGTCGAAAAAAAAAAAACACGACAGAGTCGTTCAGATCTGCTTCATACTTGAAATTTTTATTCAAAATAGATGTTAAAGTTCTATTTCGTGACACTGAGGTTAAGGAAAAGTATGCGTGGCCTAAACACGACAGATGGTATTTACCTGGAGTGGACAGGGTCTACCTAGGTGTTAATTGCTATACACAATGAAATACACGGAAAGAATAAAGATATATAATCAAAATCTGCCAACTGAATCCATCGTTGAAAGATGAGAATGAAAATGCACCAATTTAATAATTCAAATACTTTATTGTGATTCGAACGTATCATTAACTTCATTGACGTGACGAAAATTAGATTGATGACGTTAAACAACATATTTAGCGAGGTTTATTTGGTGTTTATCGGCAACAGCATATGACTGAAAGAGGCAGAATTACACGTAGAATAGTAGGCACGGAAGCTATTGCTACTACTACAAGAACTTTTTACTTTTTTCTGGATCTCAAATTTCAATCATCATAAGCTAATCAATAAAGCTCAAACAGCCGCTACTTTGTACGATAATTTTTACGCTCTCTATATTTCCTCCAAGATACGAGTTGACTGTGACTGATTTAGTTCTAATGTTCCAATCTTAAGTTCACGTAATTATTGACTCATAAGTAAGTAAAACCATCAACCTTATTCTTGCAGTATATGAAATGAGTGGACACCCCTGTAGTTAGTTGATATAAACACGTGTGTCCAGTTGCCGCGTTTGGTTGAATTTGTCAGTCAGGGCTTGATCTATCGTTTAATGTAAATTTCAAGGTAAGTGGTTTAAAAGTGGGTCTTTAACGGCTAACAAGTAACGTAACTTGATGGCAAAAAGGGTGTCTTTGGCTTCCCCATCGTCAGTTCCCCATATTTATGAAGCAATATTCCATTATCACATGCACATTGTGTTTATTTCTTTTAACTGATTCGATACGTACGAGCATGCCATGTGTATGGTCAGTTTTGAAATTAAGTCAAGCAAATGGCAAATATTTTGATGTTAGAGGGGTTTCAACAGTTTTGTTTAAGGTCAGCATTTCGCAAATTCTATGGTCGTTATAACAATCTAATTTACAAATATCACCTGTCATTAAGCCAAACTCTGTCTGACGTATTTCATATCAATGATTAGGTCGTTCTTAACATACTGCTTTTGACTACAGATCAGTCCGTTTACCTGATCAGGATATAGGACTCGCGGCGGGTGTGACCGGTCAACAGGGAATGTTTATTTCTCCTGTATATCTGACCCTACCTCTGATGTATCATTTAGAAATTATTCGATTGATAAATGTTTGCTATCTTCACATTCTCATGATATAGTCTGTTAACTTTCTATTTTGTATTGCTTATAGGAGTTATGAGATTGATCGCTGTTCCTTATATTTACTTTTCATGATATAGTCTATTCATACTTACATTGGTACATCGTCTCAGAAGTGTAAAGGATATTGGGACATCCATCTTGAAATCGGTGGCACTCGTGAGCATCCAAAGTATTTCTCGAAAGAACCATGCAAAGCCCTTAAACATAAGCAAATAGACTGCAGTGAAATAGTAAAAATAAAACAAACATTTAAAATTATTCTATTCTTATAAAGATATCGTTTTTAACTTATCTAACTACCGATAAAATGATTAAAACAAAACTCATTGAAAGCAATGAAGTAATATTTGAATTCACTATGGTACAGATAACGTGTACTACACTGAGGTATGTTTTGTAGCTTAAATACCTCTTCCTATCAATCCACTTGTTTTCGGATAACAAAACTCGACAAGTTGTGTGAAGTTTGAGAAGGGGACACAGTGATATTCATTCTTAGTCTCGTCGTAACCAAACGAACAATTAAGTTTCCCCGAGGCTTCAATGACTTCAGTCTCGTTTTCTGGACAAACATCCACCGGAAAAACCGGGAACGCGGAGGACTAAAAATATAAATATAGAAAGAAACAATTTAGATACTCCTTTATCCTCGACTTTGCCTATAGATGCCGATCTTTTGGATATCGTTATTTACTATCAAAATGAGTTAATTACCGTTAAAACATTCTAAGTTTCGCATTTAATATTTTGAGAAGAAAAAAGAAATAGGAAAAGCTCTAGACACGATGTTGGCCATAGCAGTCATGTTACTATGACAGGAAGAAAGTCCAGTGCCTCTCCTGCAAATGTACTTACATTAGGGCAATCACAGAACATAACATCCATGCAAAGACAGCCCCAAAATGCTACGAAAGGGTGTCATTAAGTTAGTGATAACCATATATTTGATCAGAAAGAGAAAATACAAATAGGACAACGAACAGTTGTTGGGAAACACAAATATAAATATATCTATCGTACAATGTGCACTTCCTCTTCATTGTTCATAGTTTACAATAGCAAGTTCAACTGTCACATAATTACAAATGCAATTTAAAAAGTTTTTGACAGTTTGTCGCAGACTTTCAAAAGACGTAATGACTCAAAGTGACAGAATTAAGCAAGGAGGTGTCTCATTTTTGTGCTTTATTTCATTTATTTCAAGTTTCATATAAACAAATAAGAGATGAAATAATATGTCGAAATTTAAATAATATATACTTTGAGCATTAGATTGAATAGACGAAATTTCCAAAAAGTTTATAATCAACAAGTGAATTGAGATTTTTCAAAATATAATCATAAGTCATAACTGAAAATTGGACATGGTGAAAAATATCATAACAAGTTTCATTGGGTGAGTATAACCTACAATGTATTTTATATTTATATATAGAAATAGGTAAGTTTAATGACTTAGTCGATTTATTGTGGTCATGAATTACTTCAATCATACTGTATTTAAATAAGTAATTAATACATTCCATACATGAACAACATTATCACATTTAAAATCAAGTGTTTTGAAATTTCCATTATGTACCGGTGTCTTAATTTCTACTACCCCAGTCGATAATATTATATCAAAGCACCATAAAAATCTTCGAAGTATCTATCAATGTGCTGCTTTTCTCAATTTCCATAACAACCATTATGACGTCACACGGAAGTACATTATTTTAATCTTGCCATGATACAAAATATTCTCATATACACACCCAAAATAGTTTATCAAATTAGGACAAATCTTAAAGATTTTGCAATCTACGTGCATAAATGGAGTATGTCCTAACTTCAAATGTTTTAGCGGAATATATGTTGGTGGACATGGAGGTCAAAATCATAAAACATTGATAAACAGTGTAGTGTTAATTACATATATGTTAAACGTTTCACTGTGTTTAGAAATCTTAACCAATTGTTTATCTATCTCCCAGCCTGAAGAGTTCTACATGTAACCAACAGGGTTATACAGGGTTATTTTTCTTGTGGATTATGATTGCACACTCATTTGGATGTTATTGAATAGTTGGCGGCCAACATTATCACCGGGTATGCAGTATGATCCATTTGCAAAATCGCAGTTTTTAAGACGATTTCTAGAAAGAAAACATTTTTTTAATCAACACTCGAAGTGGGAGTCCTCAATTGAAAAGTGTTCAGTCCCATCGAGTGTTAAATAGGTTGGTTTTAATACATTCAAGGGAGACATTATATTATCTAGCATCCTTATTGGATAATTCTATACCTAAACCATTGTCACAACGAAGAGTTCAAAAAGAGTTACATTGTTTGAATTATTTCATGAAATTCAAAGATAACGGACAGTGATCAATCTCATAACTCCTATAAACAATGCAAAGTAGATACCGGAGCAAACACGGACCCCTGGACACACCAGAGGTGGGATCAGGTGCCTAGGAGGAGTACACATCTCCTGTCGACCGATCACACCCGCCGTGAGCCCTATATTCTGATCAGGAAAAACGGAGTTATTCGCAGTCAAAATCAGTGTGCCAAGAATGGTCTTACAGTCGGTATGAAATACGTGAGACAGCACTTGATCCAATGATAGGTTGTATTGGCAAACTAGATCGTTATAACGACCATATAATTTGCGAAATGCTTACTTTAAACGAGACTATATAATTATCTTTTATCGTTATTATTATTATTATTATTATAATAATTATTATAATATGATAGAAATTGAGCAAAACAATATTAACTCGACTGTTGTAAACTTCAAGTAGGCCATCAAGGATGTTAGGCAGGAGAGGAGGGGTGATACTAAATGAGGCTTCAAATGGTATCCATTATCTTCCTATTACATTCAACGAATATCAGTTCTATCGAATCAAAAACAAACATTGATTTTTTTTTTCAAGGATGCGATTGCGCTAAGTATTCCTTTCTATGTCATTTGTAAAAAACCATAATCACAAATTGTCTTGACATTTATTGAAAAAAATGTTTCTTGCTTGGGAGGAATTTTGCCTGTCGCCTCCAGGTGATTCGATGGGAACGTGTGTATAATTCATTATCCTGTGACATTCTACTATACTGTAGATCATAATTTTGAACTTTGTCTCCAGAATTAATCTTTGTACACATTGATGATAATGCATTACAACCCTTATAATGGGCACTAAGTTAAAACACCTATACTACCGTGTGTAGTAATTATTACAGACTTAAGTGTTTTGTACCACTTTATCCATGATAGATTTACAATTCATCCTACATATAGTAACCTATCTTTTTTTCTTAAAATCATATTTAACGGAGATGTTATGAGAGACATTGCCTTGTATATTTTAAAAAAATATCACTATCAGACTGAAAGCGAAGACCAGGACTGAGCTATAGTGTATGAGAAATCCTCACAATTTGAAATGCTAATTTCATTAACGGGTATGTATCTACATCAAAACAAATGCACCTACAATTATAACTTAAATGATTTTATGACTGCTATGACATATACTGGGTTTTTACACCTTTAACTTAGAAAATAATGCACAAAACAGAAAGAAGGCAAATTCAATTCATTATTGATTATATCTTTTTTTCATACACATTGACCATATATTGCAATTGACATTAACATATTTTCTTTTATATCAACAGTTTCTTTAAACTCTATTTCTTTTCTTTACAACAAATTGATTTTAAAACAATGATGTCATAATCATACATTATCTATTACAAAATAGACACCAAACAGGTGAAGGAGAAATTGAGGTGGTATTTTCCACTCCTGTTAGCACCTTGCCGAGTTTCAGCAAAAATCGACAGACCTTTATGCGTCACTTTCTGCCTGATTCTCACTTGGAATAGTACTTAATTACTATTTAATTAGAAACAGTTTCAATGATTTCGAGCCAAAATCATTCCTCGTTTAGAAAAAAAATGCAATTTCATGGACTGTGTTTTTTATAGAATTTTATGGTAGAGGACACTAGAATAATCGTTTCATCAACTGACCAATATCCGAGATATTCCCATAATGACAATGTTACCTCCTTCATAAGCAAATATAAGATAAGATTTGGTGCGTACACTTCAATCGATACAAATGACCGATATTTTTAAATACACACTAGAAAAGTAAATTGCAATATATTCTCTAATATCTGTATACGTCACGCAACAATGGTTTGAGATTTAGTATCTTACATATTGAAAATTAAATGAGGATTGAATTCCCGAGTGAATTGTTTGCCACAAAGATATTTTCATTATATGCCTGATATTTTACGTGACTGTAACAGGCTGTAAGAAATATTTGTTAGTGGCTGAGAAAGCATAAAAATATCAAAAAACTGAAACGTTGGTAAATAACCTGTGTCTTCCATCACTGCTCGTTATGTTTGCATTCCATGCGTCCTTGGTTGTCATTTAAACTTGCCCGACATTCATGCGATTAGCAATGGTACTGTTTTGGACACATATTTACTCGCAATTACTTAAAATGAGTGTAGTTAAACATAAAACTATATACTTAATAATCTTTTTAACACATATACAATTAATTTTCGATATTCCAAAACAAGACTCATTTACTCTTGTCAATTTTGCCCCAATCATTTTTGGAAGTTTTAAACAAAATTGCAAGTCATAAAGGTTCCGATAGATTCTTGAATGCAATTTCTTACAATGAGTTTGTTTTGAACATTACATAGGATCCTAGCTAGTGATGAAATATATCTCACGCCTAAATCCATATACAGTGTCAGGATTTTTTAAAGATTTTTGATGACAAATATGTGCGGTATATTCTTTTCATGTTCTGTAACATCCGTGTTTGCCCAACTATATATTTTATATTGCTTATAGGAGTTATGAGATTGATCACTATTTGTTATCTTCACCTTGCATTAAAGAAAGCGTATTTATGTGAGCTCATTTCATACATTCATTATTTTTCTGCGACTATATGGCTATAACCGTTTTAAATCTATCCATGACTTAAAAATGTTAGAGAGACATATATGATAACTGAGTTTATTATATTCTGTTTTGGAAGTCATAAATTGGCTGAACCTCCGAGTAGGACTGTTATCGATATTTCAGATTATTTGATTTCTGCTGACAGTTGAAATAAACAGCCCAAGCATATGTTCAAGAAATCAAAATCCAACAGACATGAGGATACTCCTAAGAAACATGCAAGGTGAAGATAACGAACAGTGACCAATCTCATAACTCCTATAAGCAATACAAAATAGATAGTTGGGGAAACACGGACCCCTGGACACACCAGAGATGAGATCGGGTGCCAAGGAGGAGTAAGCATCCCCTGTTGACCGGTCACACACCTAATATCTTAATAGACAAAGACTAAACCTGAATTTCGCCTAAATTTCATTCTTTAACACGACGTTAAAATCCTACCAAGTAAACGATGTAAAACAAAATAATGAATGTTTTCAATGAATCTTTTAAAGTGGCATGGGCACGATTTGAGCTGAAAATTGTCAAATTGTATTTGTCCATTTTTGTTGTTTACAATGCCTAACTAAATTATTTCTAATGGTCAACCAAAATTTGATGAGCACTCATAATTCTTTGTTATGTAAACAAGGATCGTGCCATGTTTTTGTTTACATTAGACTGTTTAATAGAAAATAGTGTGTCTAAAACAAAATGATATGTGCCAAACACTAAAAAATATTTAAATATTCACTTATAAGTTGAAAAAAGATTGCTTTAAACGAAACTTTTACTAGTTTATTTAACATACGTAAACAAAAACATACCACAAGCCATGTTTACATAACAAGGACTTGTGACCTCTGCATCTCCCTTGTACCTGAATTACTGACATTCAAATTTTTGCTGATCAATAGTAACACCTTAGCTAAGCATTGTAAACATTGAAAATCAAAAAATAAAATTTGAAAATGTTCAGCTCAAATCGTAACTATGCCCCTTTAAATTATTGTCCCTATTATAACGAACTTTACAAAATTCAACAACTTTTATTTCAAGATTGTGAACATTTAAAATATATTTCATTTAAAACCTTGATCTCATAAACACCGTGATTGCCACGATTTATATTTTCCATTATTATAAATAGTAATAAATTTATTTAGATTTAATGTACATTCATATAAGACATCCTATACAATTGACTTTAAAATCATATATATTAAACTTTCTTTGAATGCAGAAAATTGTTCTGAATATACAGTATATTCTGAATTAATAGCATATACATTTATCTAAAAACGTCGGTACATTGTTAGCATTCTAATGAATATTGATAATATATTTGTTTTACGGATTGGAAATGCACGTTACGAGATGTGTAACGTGCTGAGTTTAAATGTTTTATGGATCCCGGTTTTGTATTATAGAAAGCTTTTAAACATTTAAAACAGAAAGCAATATAATCACCAACTGGACATACAGACATGATAGAATTTGTACAAATATTCTAAAGCCATAAAAGTATTCCCCTAGCTTGCTTCAAATTAAACGGGATAAACCAACGGCAATTGTGGATGACAGCAACTATACTCATGCATTCTCGTAGAGGATTTCAGAAAGTGGATGTATATATTTCTCATATTTGGCAGTAAGGAACATTCGGTTTTTACTTCACGCTCAAAACAATTTTTAGTCTGCATAGCGATACCACTAGATGGAAATAATCATGTATATTGTTTGACATTTATCGATACAAAACAACCTAACGATGTCTAAATTCAGCTTTTCTATATTTAATCTGAAAGAAATAATTCACAACGCTTTTGGTAAGGTATTTCTAGTGTAACGAAACTGGTGACAAGATTCAACTGAGGTAAAAAAAAAAATCAAAACGGTAAACTAACCCATTTGTCATTGGAATCATTGAGTTTTCAAGCTGAAAAGTATATGGATAGATACAGTGCGCATAGTCTAGTTATTCGATCATAAATCCTTGCTGTAAATGTTAATATCAAAATGGGGACAGTAACGACCATGTCATTCTGAGTTATATCCAATGAATTTTACACGGAAATCGACGAAATACTTCGATCCTTATCAGTTTTCTAAATGGCAAATGTACCAACTTTATATTACTATATTTATTCCAATTGTACTGATTATCGCATATGTTTGTAAATTCATGGCGACGTTAATTGAACCCATTTATTGGGTTTGAATGCAGAACATTTTGTGATATATACCAGAACACATTGGCATACACATCATGTTCCAGAATACATGCATTTCAAACATTTCGGAGACATTATTTGTCGAATTGCGCATCTGGTGCATCACAATTGGTACCGTATCAGTTTTACATGTACCTTGCTGTCAATATCACCATACGAAACCTTCAGCCGTGTCTATAGTTCATTACATCGAGCGTCATTATTCACAAGATTATACTTACATTATTGACGATTTATATGGGGTAAAACAATTTTCTGGCGATTTGATTAATTCAAAGAAAAGAACATAGCAATACAATTTGCCCAGTGACAATGAAATATCCATAACAAAATCACTCTAAGGATCAACATACTGTAGGTTAGCTGCATTTTGTAGTCCCATTCCCTAATCAGGGACAATATATTCTGGATATATTGTAATGAATATGTGTATTTTATCCCTGTATTGAGAGTCCAACTTCTAAATTGCAGCGGTTAAATGAAATGGTTTGAATTCCAAGGATTTGCACATTCAGATAGACTATAAGACGTGTACTTTTAAATATAAAGGATTTCCTTTTGTTTAAGCAAGTAGAATGATTCTACACCTTTTTACATTTTCCATTTCAAACACTTCTCACTGAACCTATATCATTCTTATTTATTAATAAAGAGCATTGCTATATGTTGAAAGGATAAATTGAACTTCAAGTGTTATCCATAGAGCAATGGGAGAAAGATGTTTTCTCTTGCGAATTATTCGTATTGACACCATTCCGATTTGACGAGACATAAAATATAGATAGAAATAGATTTATAAACGAAAAATAATAAACTAATTATTGAAGAGCAGTAAATATTTGCATGCATGAATTTACACATTTTTTGAAGGTCATTTGATATACATTGTACACAGTATTCACTTATCGATAGTACATAATGGTTTTTACTACAAATGCCTGAGTAGAGAATGGCAATGATAGGTTACAGTATTTTCTCTCACTCAAGATTTTAATTTATGTATCGTTTTGGCCAGGACATTGTCTGCCTGTATAGACAAACATTGATTTTTCAGCAAATTTTCAGTAAAGTCGAACTATAGGGATGTGTTAAAGAGTATATCCAAAGAACATTCATTTTTCACAACAAATAGTTTACCATATATCATGTAGAATAAAATTCATACTGTAAAAACAATATTTGTTACAATGGATTGTCAATATCTTATCCATAGATATTAGAACCACTCCCCTTATTGCATTTCTATGTCTTACATGCTAGAATCACACCCAGTGTGTTCTAGCGAGTTTTCAGTATCATCACACCCAGTGTGTTATAGCGACTTTTCAGTTTCGTACATGCTAGAATCACACCCATTGTGTTCTAGAGAGTTTTCAGTATTCCATATGCTATAATCATTCCTTAGGTGTTCCATTGATTTACTCTAGGATAGGAGTTAACATACATGTATGGTACAATCGCTACCCTGATGTTTCAGTGCCTTTTACGTATTCTGTATGTTAGAATATCTAGGGCGGTGCTACATTCACTTCTAAATGTCAAGCATTTGACGAAGGGGCAATTATTGCCTATGGTTACGTCTTGAATTTGATGTGGGACCCAAATAAAAGACCCCACCCCCCGTTTACTCTGTGTTCCAGTGAGTTTTCAGTATTGTTTAAATCGCTATCTACATGTTCCATTGAGTTAGTATTTTACATGTTAGAAACACTCCCCATGTGTTTCAGTGAGTTTTCAGTTTCATCCGTTACGACGATAGGATCGAGACATTCTGAAATGCGAATTTCAAAAGATATTGAACTAGTTCCTATTTTTGGATTTGAGACAATATACGCATTGCCTTTTCATGGTCTCTTAAGGAAGAAATTAATCTGATTTGCGGTGACAGTGATCTTGTCAGCTTTATGACAACTACTCTAAGCATTCAGCCTCTGTTTAAAATGAATATTGTTCGAAATATCTTCCAAAGTTGTAAATAGCAGGTCTACTTGTTAAAAAAATGTAATGAATAATAAGAAACACCCACAATCGCGGAATACAGCCACGAGAGGACCTAAATTACTAAAGCATGTATTGCGATTGTATATATATCTCGATATAAGATTTTTACAAAGTTGGTCAATACAAATCATGCATCTTTTTAATGAAGAAGACTATATATTTAATGGAAACCAAGTTACAAGAATGAAAATGTATATGTAAATGAACAATACACATTTTATGGTTGAAGCGCTTTGAAATATCCTTATAGTTTTTATCGCCATTCAAAACTACAATTACCTCGACATTTTTACATCGTGACTTAGTTGTCAGATAATATCGGTCCAGCTCTCTATGGCGTGTTTTGCTTCAATTATTTCATATTCATTCATCGCCGTGTCTAGAATACATAATATCCCTTTTCTGTATTCTGTTTCATCATATCTCTCACAAATAACACCCGTATTACTTTAAGCCGCATCCAGGTGTCATGACCTCATCTCTCCTTGCCACTCTAACGCAGTGCGATTAATAGAAATAACGTGATACTCGTCTCATACTCCCTATCATATTTAACTATGATACAATCTGCAATGTCATCTTTTATATTCTTATTTACATGCACCTGGTTTTCTGAAATTAAAGTTTTCTAATCCCTACCTGTTTCCCATGTTTAAGATAGGTTTCACACTTGAGAGGAACCTAGCCTACCCATAGATGTAACCAGGTTAATTCTATTTTGGGGGAGGGGTGTTGTATATTATTCCATGAGGTAGTTAATATATCATCTTATTTAGATTGGATGTAATATTTATAATTATAAGGAACAACAATGATGTCGGATTTAATGACCCTAAATCATGTAAATTTAACGGTCCTTTTGTATATATATATATATATATAGAGAGAGAGAGAGAGAGAGAGAGAGAGAGAGAGAGGGGGGGGCGGGGGAGAGGGGTGCACCCCTCTTCTCCTTTAAAGTGCTAAATGTTCTGGTTTGAGCATATTCTGACTTCATTTGAAGTATCTTTTAAAAGATAATTCTTGCTATCTGTATACCAATGTGTAAAACTATGACTCCGACTTAGATATTAAGTAAACTTACGATAAGTCTGATATTTTTTTTATGTTGGTAAAATGGAATGCTTGAACCCTTGAGAGCCTAAAACGTGGAGAAATTGTCAAATACCAGTACACGGTTTGCTGTATCAATGTATACAGTTACGTAACTTAGGTACAACAAATATCATGTATCATTAACCTTAAAGTTGTCAAATGCGCATCATGTGTACACCATATTCCGTAAAACGCTGAAAAACGGTATAATGCAGGCAATCTACTTTCTTTTTTATAATTGTACATCAAAGTACCTTGTTCTCTCTCGGTATGTTTATAATCAATGCAAATAAATCTCAGGTGTTTGTTTTTGTTTTAATGTCTTCTGCCACACTCAACAATTTTTCAGTTATATGGTGGCGCCCAGTTTTTATTGGTGGAAGAGAGAACCCAGATACAATGTACATGGGAAGAGACCACCCACCTTCCGAAAGTAAACTGGGAAACTTTCTCACTTAACGGCGCGAGTGGGATTAGAACCCGCGCCGACAGAGGTGAGAGGCCGTGTGATCTTGAGCGCAATGCTCTCACCACCCGGCCACGGATGCCCCGAATCGCAGGTGTAAATCATGTTGCGTTCATTATACATTGCAAACAATGCACATTCGCGACGATGCGTAAACATTGGCGTAGAATCGATCAAAATGTATGGTTCCGGAATATACAATTTCGCTGCAAGAAAACAAATTCATAGAAATGTAAATATTTTAATAATGACTAATTGGATTGACAAAACAAACTTTCAAAAGAGATATTTTCAGCTGAGTTCAGTTTCATGCACATGTGTATATGTTTACTTACAACTTTGATGTTAATTATATAGTGTTTACATTAATCTTCTTATTTAAAAAGCATGTAATTTTTGCCTTTTGAGTGGTTTCTGAGCAAGATATTGTAAATACATTTCTAAGATATAAGCATCACACATTGTCTTTAAATATGTAGCCTGAAGCAATCAATATTTGTTTACACATTTTAAATACGTTTGAATTGAATATACAACGTTTTAGAAATGTTTTAATAATGTATCAATGAAAACATCTAAAGACAACCTTCGGTGTCCGAGTAGGGCAGAGGTAGCACTCTCGCTTCTCACCGTTGCGACCCGAGTTCGATCCCCGTGATCGGCAGTGGTTGTATGTGAGAGGGTATGGCGGTCGCCAGCTCGGATACGTGGGTTTCATACGGGTACTTCGGTTTCCTCCCACATAAATGACCCCCTAGCACAAACATCCGTGCATCAAAGGACCCCATTAGAAATACGCTTTCGAACTTTCATGGGTTATCCTTGGTATTTAAGTATGTATGTTTGTATGTATGTGTATACCAAATAAATATCTATTTTTACTTATAACCTTCTTGCAGCATAAATGCAATGTTATGAAATTAATTTGCGCCACGTGGTGTTTCTCTGATTTTATGAAAAAAAGAGTAGGATCAATGGGGATTGTCGGGGAAATTCTAAAACTCTTCAATACTAGCCTTATTTCTTATAGCAAACTGCCGTAAATTGGCTAAAATATTGACAAAATGGCGTTAACCCCCGAACAATCAGGGCATTTGACACCCCCTTTCCTTTTTGACAACGTACATTTAATGTTATTTGCATATGCAAAGTATCCCCCTCCACTTTTTCATATCATAGTAATAGTGACTGTTAGTTGACATTGGTAAATTGAGTACGTGAACTATGCTGATAAAGGGTAAATATTTGCCTAGGATTTGAAGTCCTGGCAGAATAATGCATTGTAGGAGTGTGTGTATATATCATCATTTATTATTTAGTGTTGGATTGTCAAGTATTTTCAGACAATTGTGAAATCAACTCCTCCCTCCCCATTTTGATCTACTGAATCTGCTTTCTACAAC
>NC_079173.1:48747181-48750313 GCF_947568905.1 Ostrea edulis | reverse complement strand
CTAACCCTAACCCTAACCCTAACCCTAACCCTAACCCTAACCCTAACCCTAACCCTAACCCTAACCCTAACCCTAACCCTAACCCTAACCCTAACCCTAACCCTAACCCTAACCCTAACCCTAACCCTAACCCTAACCCTAACCCTAACCCTAACCCTAACCCTAACCCTAACCCTAACCCTAACCCTAACCCTAACCCTAACCCTAACCCTAACCCTAACCCTAACCCTAACCCTAACCCTAACCCTAACCCTAACCCTAACCCTAACCCTAACCCTAACCCTAACCCTAACCCTAACCCTAACCCTAACCCTAACCCTAACCCTAACCCTAACCCTAACCCTAACCCTAACCCTAACCCTAACCCTAACCCTAACCCTAACCCTAACCCTAACCCTAACCCTAACCCTAACCCTAACCCTAACCCTAACCCTAACCCTAACCCTAACCCTAACCCTAACCCTAACCCTAACCCTAACCCTAACCCTAACCCTAACCCTAACCCTAACCCTAACCCTAACCCTAACCCTAACCCTAACCCTAACCCTAACCCTAACCCTAACCCTAACCCTAACCCTAACCCTAACCCTAACCCTAACCCTAACCCTAACCCTAACCCTAACCCTAACCCTAACCCTAACCCTAACCCTAACCCTAACCCTAACCCTAACCCTAACCCTAACCCTAACCCTAACCCTAACCCTAACCCTAACCCTAACCCTAACCCTAACCCTAACCCTAACCCTAACCCTAACCCTAACCCTAACCCTAACCCTAACCCTAACCCTAACCCTAACCCTAACCCTAACCCTAACCCTAACCCTAACCCTAACCCTAACCCTAACCCTAACCCTAACCCTAACCCTAACCCTAACCCTAACCCTAACCCTAACCCTAACCCTAACCCTAACCCTAACCCTAACCCTAACCCTAACCCTAACCCTAACCCTAACCCTAACCCTAACCCTAACCCTAACCCTAACCCTAACCCTAACCCTAACCCTAACCCTAACCCTAACCCTAACCCTAACCCTAACCCTAACCCTAACCCTAACCCTAACCCTAACCCTAACCCTAACCCTAACCCTAACCCTAACCCTAACCCTAACCCTAACCCTAACCCTAACCCTAACCCTAACCCTAACCCTAACCCTAACCCTAACCCTAACCCTAACCCTAACCCTAACCCTAACCCTAACCCTAACCCTAACCCTAACCCTAACCCTAACCCTAACCCTAACCCTAACCCTAACCCTAACCCTAACCCTAACCCTAACCCTAACCCTAACCCTAACCCTAACCCTAACCCTAACCCTAACCCTAACCCTAACCCTAACCCTAACCCTAACCCTAACCCTAACCCTAACCCTAACCCTAACCCTAACCCTAACCCTAACCCTAACCCTAACCCTAACCCTAACCCTAACCCTAACCCTAACCCTAACCCTAACCCTAACCCTAACCCTAACCCTAACCCTAACCCTAACCCTAACCCTAACCCTAACCCTAACCCTAACCCTAACCCTAACCCTAACCCTAACCCTAACCCTAACCCTAACCCTAACCCTAACCCTAACCCTAACCCTAACCCTAACCCTAACCCTAACCCTAACCCTAACCCTAACCCTAACCCTAACCCTAACCCTAACCCTAACCCTAACCCTAACCCTAACCCTAACCCTAACCCTAACCCTAACCCTAACCCTAACCCTAACCCTAACCCTAACCCTAACCCTAACCCTAACCCTAACCCTAACCCTAACCCTAACCCTAACCCTAACCCTAACCCTAACCCTAACCCTAACCCTAACCCTAACCCTAACCCTAACCCTAACCCTAACCCTAACCCTAACCCTAACCCTAACCCTAACCCTAACCCTAACCCTAACCCTAACCCTAACCCTAACCCTAACCCTAACCCTAACCCTAACCCTAACCCTAACCCTAACCCTAACCCTAACCCTAACCCTAACCCTAACCCTAACCCTAACCCTAACCCTAACCCTAACCCTAACCCTAACCCTAACCCTAACCCTAACCCTAACCCTAACCCTAACCCTAACCCTAACCCTAACCCTAACCCTAACCCTAACCCTAACCCTAACCCTAACCCTAACCCTAACCCTAACCCTAACCCTAACCCTAACCCTAACCCTAACCCTAACCCTAACCCTAACCCTAACCCTAACCCTAACCCTAACCCTAACCCTAACCCTAACCCTAACCCTAACCCTAACCCTAACCCTAACCCTAACCCTAACCCTAACCCTAACCCTAACCCTAACCCTAACCCTAACCCTAACCCTAACCCTAACCCTAACCCTAACCCTAACCCTAACCCTAACCCTAACCCTAACCCTAACCCTAACCCTAACCCTAACCCTAACCCTAACCCTAACCCTAACCCTAACCCTAACCCTAACCCTAACCCTAACCCTAACCCTAACCCTAACCCTAACCCTAACCCTAACCCTAACCCTAACCCTAACCCTAACCCTAACCCTAACCCTAACCCTAACCCTAACCCTAACCCTAACCCTAACCCTAACCCTAACCCTAACCCTAACCCTAACCCTAACCCTAACCCTAACCCTAACCCTAACCCTAACCCTAACCCTAACCCTAACCCTAACCCTAACCCTAACCCTAACCCTAACCCTAACCCTAACCCTAACCCTAACCCTAACCCTAACCCTAACCCTAACCCTAACCCTAACCCTAACCCTAACCCTAACCCTAACCCTAACCCTAACCCTAACCCTAACCCTAACCCTAACCCTAACCCTAACCCTAACCCTAACCCTAACCCTAACCCTAACCCTAACCCTAACCCTAACCCTAACCCTAACCCTAACCCTAACCCTAACCCTAACCCTAACCCTAACCCTAACCCTAACCCTAACCCTAACCCTAACCCTAACCCTAACCCTAACCCTAACCCTAACCCTAACCCTAACCCTAACCCTAACCCTAACCCTAACCCTAACCCTAACCCTAACCCTAACCCTAACCCTAACCCTAACCCTAACCCTAACCCTAACCCTAACCCTAACCCTAACCCTAACCCTAACCCTAACCCTAACCCTAACCCTAACCCTAACCCTAACCCTAACCCTAACCCTAACCCTAACC
>NC_079173.1:48739681-48742181 GCF_947568905.1 Ostrea edulis | reverse complement strand
CTCGGGCCATGATTTATGAAAACATATTCAATTATTATGTACAGTGCTCAACATAGTGATACTATCGATCCGTACTATGCATGTCCAAAGCACGTTAAATTGGGATAAATATTTATCGATACCAGTACATGTACATTTTAAATGTCTACAAATTACTGCCACTGTGTGTTGTTTGTCACATATCTAAAATATCTTTTTCATCCAAAACAACCTGTATTAGCACGAATTGAAACAGCAATCTATATATTGCAAACGCCATGCAATGACTTCGAAATTCATGTGATTATCCTATAATGCAATTACTCCTATTCATATCTTCTAATTTTAGATTCGGAATTTCTATTCTATTTTTAGAAAAAAATCAAACTAAAAAATCAAAGCGCTTGGTCTTCCTATAACCCTAACCCTAACCCTAACCCTAACCCAAACTAAAAAATCAAAGCGCTTGGTCTTCCTATAACCCTTAACCTTAACCCTAACCCTTAACCCTAACCCTAACCCTAACCCTGTACCTTACACCCTGTACCTAATACCCTGTACCCTACACCCTGTACCCTATACCTTACACCCTGTACCTTATTCCTTGTGCATTTTCATACTGTGAATCTATCTTATTATACTAAGAAATCTTTAGATATTTGGACAAAGCCAGTCAAATAGAGGATAATCTCTAAAATGTTTGTGCAATTACCTATTCTATATGTACTACTCGGGCCATGATTTATGAAAACATATTCAATTATTATGTACAGTGCTCAACATAGTGATACTATCGATCCGTACTATGCATGTCCAAAGCACGTTAAATTGGGATAAATATTTATCGATACCAGTACATGTACATTTTAAATGTCTACAAATTACTGCCACTGTGTGTTGTTTGTCACATATCTAAAATATCTTTTTCATCCAAAACAACCTGTATTAGCACGAATTGAAACAGCAATCTATATATTGCAAACGCCATGCAATGACTTCGAAATTCATGTGATTATCCTATAATGCAATTACTCCTATTCATATCTTCTAATTTTAGATTCGGAATTTCTATTCTATTTTTAGAAAAAAATCAAACTAAAAAATCAAAGCGCTTGGTCTTCCTATAACCCTAACCCTAACCCTAACCCTAACCCAAACTAAAAAATCAAAGCGCTTGGTCTTCCTATAACCCTTAACCTTAACCCTAACCCTTAACCCTAACCCTAACCCTAACCCTGTACCTTACACCCTGTACCTAATACCCTGTACCCTACACCCTGTACCCTATACCTTACACCCTGTACCTTATTCCTTGTGCATTTTCATACTGTGAATCTATCTTATTATACTAAGAAATCTTTAGATATTTGGACAAAGCCAGTCAAATAGAGGATAATCTCTAAAATGTTTGTGCAATTACCTATTCTATATGTACTACTCGGGCCATGATTTATGAAAACATATTCAATTATTATGTACAGTGCTCAACATAGTGATACTATCGATCCGTACTATGCATGTCCAAAGCACGTTAAATTGGGATAAATATTTATCGATACCAGTACATGTACATTTTAAATGTCTACAAATTACTGCCACTGTGTGTTGTTTGTCACATATCTAAAATATCTTTTTCATCCAAAACAACCTGTATTAGCACGAATTGAAACAGCAATCTATATATTGCAAACGCCATGCAATGACTTCGAAATTCATGTGATTATCCTATAATGCAATTACTCCTATTCATATCTTCTAATTTTAGATTCGGAATTTCTATTCTATTTTTAGAAAAAAATCAAACTAAAAAATCAAAGCGCTTGGTCTTCCTATAACCCTAACCCTAACCCTAACCCTAACCCTAACCCTTAACCCTAACCCTTAACCCTAACCCTAACCCTAACCCCTAACCCCTAAACCCTAACCCTAACCCTAACCCTAACCCCTAACCCCTAAACCCTAAACCCTAACCCTAACCCTAACCCTAACCCTTAACCCTAACCCTTAACCCTAACCCTAACCCTAACCCTAAACCCTAAACCTTAAACCCTAACCCTAACCCTAACCCCTAACCCTAACCCTAACCCTAAACCCTAAACCCTAACCCTAACCCTAACCCTAACCCTTAACCCTAACCCTAACCCTAACCCTAAACCCTAACCCTAACCCTAACCCTTAACCCTTAACCCTAACCCTAACCCTAAATAATGAAAAATGTAAGAGAAAAAGGTAAAAAAAAAAATGTATACTTGTATGCATTATGTAGCAACATATAGCGGTCACCCATCCAAGTACTAACCACGCTCGATGTTGCTTAACTTGTTTGATAAAGAGATACATTTAGTATACTATTGTGTGATTGCACAATGTTAGATCGAAGACGCCGACGGGTAAGGACGTCTATTTTACAGAGAGTTTATTTGTTTATTTTAATATGCTTGTATTAAAAGGACAAGAAAAAAGAAAATCATTCAATAGTACAATATCTTTTACATAAGTGCAGGGTATAGGGTGCAGGGTA
>NC_079173.1:48727181-48734681 GCF_947568905.1 Ostrea edulis | reverse complement strand
AAAGCGCTTGGTCTTCCTATAACCCTAACCCTAACCCTAACCCTAAACCCTAACCCTAACCCTAACCCTAAACCCTAACCCTAACCCTAACCCTAACCCTAAACCCTAACCCTAAAACCTAACCCTAACCCTAACCCCTAAACCCTAACCCTAACCCTAAACCCTAAACCCTAACCCTAACCCTAACCCTAACCCTTAACCCTAACCCTAACCCAAACCCTAACCCTAACCCTCAGAAGTTTTATCCCCAGCCCTAAAAAAAATATCCCCAACCCTTAGACAATTATCCTCATCGCTTAAAAATTAATCCTCAGCCCTTATCATTTTATCCTCAACCCTCACTTCATTATCCTTAACCCTCATACACTTATTCTCATCCCTTCAAAATTAATCCTCAGCCCTCAGAATTTTATCATCAACCCTTACTTGCTTATCATCAACCCTCACATAATTATCCTCATCACTTAAAAATTAATCCTCAACTCTTTTACATTTATCCTCAGCCTTCAATTGCTTATCCTCAACATTGAAACACTTATCCTCAGCGCTTGAAAATTAATCCTCAACCCTCAGAAATTTATCATCAACCCTCACTTCCTTATCCTTCACCTTCGCACACTTATCCTCAACGCTTAAAAATTAATCCTTACCCTTATCCTTAACCCTCATTGGGGCTGGGGTATATTAGCGCGGAAGCATCACATTTCAATCAGTTAGAGTTTAGCTGTAGATGAGCTGGGGTAGAAGTAGGTTTCCTTTATAGTGGTCCTGTACACATTTCTTATTAAATATTATAGTTGGTGCTTAATTTTTCTTTCAGATTTGCATCAAATTTGTTTAACTATCTAAAGTAATGGGTAAGTAATTGATTTTCTTGAATGTCATTCGCCTCACCGTATTTATCTAAATTATCTAAGATAACGTTAAACTTCCACTTCTTGTATTGAAAGAGATACATTCTTTTTCACTCTTTTTCTGAAATGGTTTATGGATAACAAATTTCTTGGCATTCAAAATACACTACTCATCAAGAAAAAATAGAGTTTTATTGATAACTAGGATAAACAATTCACAGAAAGTAGCTTTAACAAAAATCAAACTGGTTTCATTAATTTCACTATTTGCTTTCTTTAGAGGAAGATAATGAATCAGTTATTGTGGAAGTCTTGGATCGCAGGGTAAATGTTGAAACAACATTTTCCCTATCACCAACGCTGTCCTGTAAACCATAGCGCGACCAAAACAAACTTTGTGACAAAATAAGCGATGAAATGGTAAAGGCAGCATGAATGCTCACATCAGCTGCGTACACATTAAAAGCATTTATTTCTATTGAACTTGAATGATCTCTATCACCAAATTTGAATGCAATGATACATATATTAAAATTGTCAATTCTGTGCATCTTTTCAAGACTTTGGTCGAGGGTGTTCAAAATAAATTCTCGGTCATCTGGTAAAATATGCAATTCTCTTATATCGGAAATGATGTTTTTCTTCATTGTACTTCTGGACAAACTTTTTTCATCCAAATTCATTATAGTAGTTGAAAGTTGCTTTCTGAAATCTTCATAATAAGCATACTGCAACTTCTGAAATTCACGTCTGTTGTACTTAGGATAATGCAAATTTCCTTCTCTTGGTAAGAGAGTCAAGTGAAAATCAAAGACATCCCCTTCTAAACATTTAAAAGTTTTTGTCCATATCAAATACTGCATACCGTCAGAATTGTACAACTGTAACGGTAAATGTTTTCTCAATACTGGGTATACATCAATTGAACTTCTCTCTCCTCTCGGTAATATACTGATATACGAAAACGGAGCACTAATATCTGAAACATTGTTGAGAATTCCTACTATGCCATCAATGTCCCCAGTGAAACGCAGCCACATATCTTGGCGATATTGCCTATTCTACAGTCTCTTATACGCAGGGTTGAATCGCTTTTCAAGAAAGATTCAGCTTCAAAATTATTACTTTCAAACTCGGCAACAAGGCATTGCGTATTTTCTTCTCCAGTTGTCATCAAAACTTCTGTTTCACACATGTTAACTACAGAAAACTGAAAATGAATAATTTGTACAAGTAAAAATTATAACCAGATAAGTTCCGGTTTATCAAATTCATATATTTCAATTAGTAATCACGTGGTCAGTTACATTTCAAAGTCTCACAAGAATGAAGATTAAAAACAATACCTGATTATTTTTGGCCTATTCATATATCCGAAGAAACAAAATGGCCGAATTCAACGCCAGACCTTTATATTTATACTAATGGTTAACTCCGCCCACATACAACACGTGATTTTCACTTGACAGTGACGAGATGAACCTCCAAATGAACTCGTAATTATGTTATAACCCTAACCCTAAACCCTAAACCCTAAACCCTAACCCTAAACCCTAACCCTAAACCCTAACCCTAACTTGAAGGGCATCGGGCCAAATGGCAACACGCCCCTAAAGACTTACCAGTCTTGCCCTCAAAGCGGAACCCTATGCCCTCAAAGTCACCAAAACTTTAAGGGCATAGGGCCAAATGGCAACATGCCCTTAAAGACTTAGTCGTTTTTCACATGAAGTAACCAAGTTGCCCTGTAAGTAACCACTTTAGCCCTGATAGTAACCAACTTTGTCCTCAAAGTGGAACCCTATGCCCTCAAAGTCAACAAAACTTTAAGGGCATCGGGCTAAATGTCAACATGCCCTTAAAGACTTACCAGTCTTGCCCTCAAAGCGGAACCCTATGCCCTCAAAGTCACCAAAAACTTGAAGGGCATCGGGCCAAATGGCAACATGCCCTTAAAGACTTACCAGTCTTGCCCTCAAAGCGAAACCCTATGCCCTCAAAGTCACCAAAAACTTGAAGGGCATCGGGCCAAATGGCAACATGCCCTTAAAGACTTATCATTCTTGCCCTCAAAGCGGATACAGTTTCCATGGGGCCCGAGAGTGGGGCCAGCCCTTTGAACCACAAAAAGGGTATGGTCTGGCCCCATCGAGGGGGGCACAGTGAGAAGTCAAAAAATGTCAGTCCCTACCCTGACGACCCCTGGTCCCTTGGCAGTTTTACTGCATTTCCCCCAACCCCTGAGGGGCTAAAAATGAACAACTATTCTATACTTGTTTTTAAAAGAGAGGTTAAAAAATAGTACTGAAATGCAAAAACATTCGTTAAATAATGAAAAATGTAAGAGAACAAAAAGGTGAAAAAAAATTTATACTTGTATGCATTATGTAGCAACATATAGCGGTCACCCATCCAAGTACTAACCACGCTCGATGTTGCTTAACTTGTTTGATCAAGAGATACATTTAGTATACTATTGTGTGATTGCACAATGTTAGATCGAAGACGCCGACGGGTAAGGACGTCTATTTTACAGAGAGTTTATTTGTTTATTTTAATATGCTTGTATTAAAAGGACAAGAAAAAAGAAAATCATTAAATAGCACAATATCTTTTACATAGGTGCAGGGTATAGGGTGCAGGGTATAGGGTATAAGGTATAGAGTATAGGGTGCAGGGTATAGGGTATAAGGTATAGGGTATAAGGTATAGGGTATAGGGTGCAGGGTATAGGGTGCAGGGTATAGGGTATAGGGTGCAGGGTGCAGGGTGCAGGGTATAGGGTATAGGGTGCAGGGTATAGGGTATAGGGTGCAGGGTATAGGGTGCAGGGTGCAGGGTATAGGGTATAGGGTATAGGGTGCAGGGTATAGGGTATAAGGTATAGGATATAGGTTATAAGGTATAGGGTGTAGGGTGCAGGGTATAGGGTGCAGGGTGCAGGGTATAGGGTATAGGGTGCAGGGTATAGGGTGCAGGGTATAGGGTATAGGGTGCAGGTTATAAGGTGTAGGGTATAGGGTTTAGGGTGCAGGGTGTAGGGTATAGGGTATAGGGTATAGGGTGCAGGGTGTAGGGTGCAGGGTACAGGGTGCCTTATACCCTATACCCTGTACCTTACACCCTGTACCTTATACCCTGTACCTTACACCCTGTACCTTATACCCTGTACCTTACACCCTGTACCTTATACCCTGTACCCTACACCCTGTACCCTATACCTTACACCCTGTACCTTATTCCTTGTGCATTTTCATACTGTGAATCTATCTTATTATACTAAGAAATCTTTAGATATTTGGACAAAGCCAGTCAAATAGAGGATAATCTCTAAAATGTTTGTGCAATTACCTATTTTATATGTACTACTCGGGCCATGATTTATGAAAACATCTTCAATTATTATGTACAGTGCTCAACATAGTGATAATATCGATCCGTACTATGCATGTCCAAAGCACGTTAAATTGGGATAAATATTTATTAATACCAGTACATGTACATTTTAAATGTCTACAAATTACTGCCACTGTGTGTTGTTTGTCACATATCTAAAATATCTTTTTCATCGAAAACAACCTGTATTAGCACGAATTGAAACAGCAATCTATATATTGCAAACGCCATGCAATGACTTCGAAATTCATGTGATTATCCTATAATGCAATTGCTCCTATTCATATCTTCTAATTTTAGATTCGGAATTTCTATTCTATTTTTAGAAAAAAATCAAACTAAAAAATCAAAGCGCTTGGTCTTCCTATAACCCTAACCCTAACCCTAACCCTAAACCCTAACCCTAACCCTAACCCTAAACCCTAACCCTAACCCTAACCCTAAACCCTAACCCTAAAACCTAACCCTAACCCTAACCCCTAAACCCTAACCCTAACCCTAAACCCTAAACCCTAACCCTAACCCTAACCCTAACCCTTAACCCTAACCCTAACCCAAACCCTAACCCTAACCCTCAGAAGTTTTATCCCCAGCCCTAAAAAAAATATCCCCAACCCTTAGACAATTATCCTCATCGCTTAAAAATTAATCCTCAGCCCTTATCATTTTATCCTCAACCCTCACTTCATTATCCTTAACCCTCATACACTTATTCTCATCCCTTCAAAATTAATCCTCAGCCCTCAGAATTTTATCATCAACCCTTACTTGCTTATCATCAACCCTCACATAATTATCCTCATCACTTAAAAATTAATCCTCAACTCTTTTACATTTATCCTCAGCCTTCAATTGCTTATCCTCAACATTGAAACACTTATCCTCAGCGCTTGAAAATTAATCCTCAACCCTCAGAAATTTATCATCAACCCTCACTTCCTTATCCTTCACCTTCGCACACTTATCCTCAACGCTTAAAAATTAATCCTTACCCTTATCCTTAACCCTCATTGGGGCTGGGGTATATTAGCGCGGAAGCATCACATTTCAATCAGTTAGAGTTTAGCTGTAGATGAGCTGGGGTAGAAGTAGGTTTCCTTTATAGTGGTCCTGTACACATTTCTTATTAAATATTATAGTTGGTGCTTAATTTTTCTTTCAGATTTGCATCAAATTTGTTTAACTATCTAAAGTAATGGGTAAGTAATTGATTTTCTTGAATGTCATTCGCCTCACCGTATTTATCTAAATTATCTAAGATAACGTTAAACTTCCACTTCTTGTATTGAAAGAGATACATTCTTTTTCACTCTTTTTCTGAAATGGTTTATGGATAACAAATTTCTTGGCATTCAAAATACACTACTCATCAAGAAAAAATAGAGTTTTATTGATAACTAGGATAAACAATTCACAGAAAGTAGCTTTAACAAAAATCAAACTGGTTTCATTAATTTCACTATTTGCTTTCTTTAGAGGAAGATAATGAATCAGTTATTGTGGAAGTCTTGGATCGCAGGGTAAATGTTGAAACAACATTTTCCCTATCACCAACGCTGTCCTGTAAACCATAGCGCGACCAAAACAAACTTTGTGACAAAATAAGCGATGAAATGGTAAAGGCAGCATGAATGCTCACATCAGCTGCGTACACATTAAAAGCATTTATTTCTATTGAACTTGAATGATCTCTATCACCAAATTTGAATGCAATGATACATATATTAAAATTGTCAATTCTGTGCATCTTTTCAAGACTTTGGTCGAGGGTGTTCAAAATAAATTCTCGGTCATCTGGTAAAATATGCAATTCTCTTATATCGGAAATGATGTTTTTCTTCATTGTACTTCTGGACAAACTTTTTTCATCCAAATTCATTATAGTAGTTGAAAGTTGCTTTCTGAAATCTTCATAATAAGCATACTGCAACTTCTGAAATTCACGTCTGTTGTACTTAGGATAATGCAAATTTCCTTCTCTTGGTAAGAGAGTCAAGTGAAAATCAAAGACATCCCCTTCTAAACATTTAAAAGTTTTTGTCCATATCAAATACTGCATACCGTCAGAATTGTACAACTGTAACGGTAAATGTTTTCTCAATACTGGGTATACATCAATTGAACTTCTCTCTCCTCTCGGTAATATACTGATATACGAAAACGGAGCACTAATATCTGAAACATTGTTGAGAATTCCTACTATGCCATCAATGTCCCCAGTGAAACGCAGCCACATATCTTGGCGATATTGCCTATTCTACAGTCTCTTATACGCAGGGTTGAATCGCTTTTCAAGAAAGATTCAGCTTCAAAATTATTACTTTCAAACTCGGCAACAAGGCATTGCGTATTTTCTTCTCCAGTTGTCATCAAAACTTCTGTTTCACACATGTTAACTACAGAAAACTGAAAATGAATAATTTGTACAAGTAAAAATTATAACCAGATAAGTTCCGGTTTATCAAATTCATATATTTCAATTAGTAATCACGTGGTCAGTTACATTTCAAAGTCTCACAAGAATGAAGATTAAAAACAATACCTGATTATTTTTGGCCTATTCATATATCCGAAGAAACAAAATGGCCGAATTCAACGCCAGACCTTTATATTTATACTAATGGTTAACTCCGCCCACATACAACACGTGATTTTCACTTGACAGTGACGAGATGAACCTCCAAATGAACTCGTAATTATGTTATAACCCTAACCCTAAACCCTAAACCCTAAACCCTAACCCTAAACCCTAACCCTAAACCCTAACCCTAACTTGAAGGGCATCGGGCCAAATGGCAACACGCCCCTAAAGACTTACCAGTCTTGCCCTCAAAGCGGAACCCTATGCCCTCAAAGTCACCAAAACTTTAAGGGCATAGGGCCAAATGGCAACATGCCCTTAAAGACTTAGTCGTTTTTCACATGAAGTAACCAAGTTGCCCTGTAAGTAACCACTTTAGCCCTGATAGTAACCAACTTTGTCCTCAAAGTGGAACCCTATGCCCTCAAAGTCAACAAAACTTTAAGGGCATCGGGCTAAATGTCAACATGCCCTTAAAGACTTACCAGTCTTGCCCTCAAAGCGGAACCCTATGCCCTCAAAGTCACCAAAAACTTGAAGGGCATCGGGCCAAATGGCAACATGCCCTTAAAGACTTACCAGTCTTGCCCTCAAAGCGAAACCCTATGCCCTCAAAGTCACCAAAAACTTGAAGGGCATCGGGCCAAATGGCAACATGCCCTTAAAGAC
>NC_079173.1:48689681-48697181 GCF_947568905.1 Ostrea edulis | reverse complement strand
ACAGGGTGCCTTATACCCTATACCCTGTACCTTACACCCTGTACCTTACACCCTGTACCTTATACCCTGTACCTTACACCCTGTACCTTATACCCTGTACCCTACACCCTGTACCCTATACCTTACACCCTGTACCCTATACCTTACACCCTGTACCTTATTCCTTGTGCATTTTCATACTGTGAATCTATCTTATTATACTAAGAAATCTTTAGATATTTGGACAAAGCCAGTCAAATAGAGGATAATCTCTAAAATGTTTGTGCAATTACCTATTCTATATGTACTACTCGGGCCATGATTTATGAAAACATATTCAATTATTATGTACAGTGCTCAACATAGTGATACTATCGATCCGTACTATGCATGTCCAAAGCACGTTAAATTGGGATAAATATTTATCGATACCAGTACATGTACATTTTAAATGTCTACAAATTACTGCCACTGTGTGTTGTTTGTCACATATCTAAAATATCTTTTTCATCCAAAACAACCTGTATTAGCACGAATTGAAACAGCAATCTATATATTGCAAACGCCATGCAATGACTTCGAAATTCATGTGATTATCCTATAATGCAATTGCTCCTATTCATATCTTCTAATTTTAGATTCGGAATTTCTATTCTATTTTTAGAAAAAAATCAAACTAAAAAATCAAAGCGCTTGGTCTTCCTATAACCCTAACCCTAACCCTAACCCTAACTAACCCTAACCCTAAACCCTAACCCTAACCCTAACCCTAAACCCTAAACCTAAACCCTAACCCTAACCTTACTGCATTTCCCCAACCCCTGAGGGGCTAAAAATGAACAGCTATTCTATACTTGTTTTTAAGAGAAAGGTTAAAAAATAGTACTGAAATGCAAAAGCATTCGTTAAATAATGAAAAATGTAAGAGAAGAAAAAGGTAAAAAAAAAATGTATACTTGTATGCATTATGTAGCAACATATAGCGGTCACCCATCCAAGTACTAACCACGCTCGATGTTGCTTAACTTGTTTGATAAAGAGATACATTTAGTATACTATTGTGTGATTGCACAATGTTAGATCGAAGACGCCGACGGGTAAGGACGTCTATTTTACAGAGAGTTTATTTGTTTATTTTAATATGCTTGTATTAAAAGGACAAGAAAAAAGAAAATCATTAAATAGTACAATATCTTTTACATAAGAGTAGGGTATAGGGTGCAGGGTATAGGGTATAAGGTATAGGGTATAGGGTGCAGGGTATAGGGTATAGGGTGCAGGGTATAGGGTATAAGGTATAGGGTATAGGGTGCAGGGTATAGGGTATAAGGTATAGGGTATAAGGTATAGGGTATAGGGTGCAGGGTATAGGGTATAGGGTGCAGGGTATAGGGTGCAGGGTATAGGGTATAGGGTGCAGGGTATAGGGTATAGGGTGTAGGGTATAGGGTGCAGGGTGCAGGGTATAGGGTATAGGGTATAGGGTTTAGGGTGCAGGGTATAGGGTATAAGGTATAGGGTATATGGTATAAGGTATAGGGTGTAGGGTGCAGGGTATAGGGTATAGGGTGCAGGGTGCAGGGTGCAGGGTATAGGGTATAGGGTATAGGGTGCAGGGTATAGGGTGTAGGGTATAGGGTATAAGGTATAGGGTATATGGTATAAGGTATAGGGTGTAGGGTGCAGGGTATAGGGTATAGGGTGTAGGGTGCAGGGTATAGGGTATAGGGTGCAGGGTGTAGGGTATAGGGTGCAGGGTATAGGGTGTAGGGTATAGGGTATAGGGTGCAGGGTGTAGGGTATAGGGTATAGGGTGCAGGGTGTAGGGTATAGGGTATAGGGTGCAGGGTACAGGGTGCCTTATACCCTATACCCTGTACCTTACACCCTGTACCTTACACCCTGTACCTTACACCCTGTACCTTATACCCTGTACCCTACACCCTGTACCCTATACCTTACACCCTGTACCTTATTCCTTGTGCATTTTCATACTGTGAATCTATCTTATTATACTAAGAAATCTTTAGATATTTGGACAAAGCCAGTCAAATAGAGGATAATCTCTAAAATGTTTGTGCAATTACCTATTCTATATCTACTACTCGGGCCATGATTTTTGAAAACATATTCAATTATTATGTACAGTGCTCAACATAGTGATACTATCGATCCGTACTATGCATGTCCAAAGCACGTTAAATTGGGATAAATATTTATCGATACCAGTACATGTACATTTTAATTGTCTACAAATTACTGCCACTATGTGTTGTTTGTCACATATCTAAAATATCTTTTTCATCCAAAACAACCTGTATTAGCACGAATTGAAACAGCAATCTATATATTGCAAACGCCATGCAATGACTTCGAAATTCATGTGATTATCCTATAATGCAATTGCTCCTATTCATATCTTCTAATTTAAGATTCGGAATTTCTATTCTATTTTTAGAAAAAAATCAAACTAAAAAATCAAAGCGCTTGGTCTTCCTATAACCCTAACCCTAACCCTAACCCTAACCCTAAACCCTAACCCTAACCCTAACCCTAACCCTAACCCCTAACCCTAACCCTAACCCTAACCCTAACCCTAACCCTAAACCCTAACCCTAACCCTAAACCCTAACCCTAACCCTAACCCTAACCCTAACCCTAAACCCTAACCCTAACCCTTAACCCTTAACCTAACCCTAACCCTAACCCTAACCCTAACCCTAAACCCTAACCCTAAACCCTAACCCTAAACCCTAACCCTAACCTTACTGCATTTCCCCAACCCCTGAGGGGCTAAAAATGAACAGCTATTCTATACTTGTTTTTAAGAGAAAGGTTAAAAAATAGTACTGAAATGCAAAAGCATTCGTTAAATAATGACAAATGTAAGAGAAGAAAAAGGTAAAAAAAAAATGTATACTTGTATGCATTATGTAGCAACATATAGCGGTCACCCATCCAAGTACTAACCACGCTCGATGTTGCTTAACTTGTTTGATAAAGAGATACATTTAGTATACTATTGTGTGATTGCACAATGTTAGATCGAAGACGCCGACGGGTAAGGACGTCTATTTTACAGAGAGTTTATTTGTTTATTTTAATATGCTTGTATTAAAAGGACAAGAAAAAAGAAAATCATTAAATAGTACAATATCTTTTACATAAGTGTAGGGTATAGGGTGCAGGGTATAGGGTATAAGGTATAGGGTATAGGGTGCAGGGTATAGGGTATAGGGTGCAGGGTATAGGGTATAAGGTATAGGGTATAGGGTATAGGGTGCAGGGTATAGGGTATAAGGTATAGGGTATAAGGTATAGGGTATAGGGTATAGGGTGCAGGGTATAGGGTATAAGGTATAGGGTATAAGGTATAGGGTATAGGGTGCAGGGTATAGGGTATAGGGTGCAGGGTATAGGGTGCAGGGTATAGGGTGCAGGGTATAGGGTATAGGGTGCAGGGTATAGGGTATAGGGTGTAGGGTATAGGGTGCAGGGTGCAGGGTATAGGGTATAGGGTTTAGGGTGCAGGGTATAGGGTATAAGGTATAGGGTATATGGTATAAGGTATAGGGTGTAGGGTGCAGGGTATAGGGTATAGGGTGCAGGGTGCAGGGTGCAGGGTATAGGGTATAGGGTATAGGGTGCAGGGTATAGGGTGCAGGGTATAGGGTATAAGGTATAGGGTATATGGTATAAGGTATAGGGTGTAGGGTGCAGGGTATAGGGTATAGGGTGCAGGGTGCAGGGTGCAGGGTATAGGGTATAGGGTATAGGGTGCAGGGTATAGGGTGCAGGGTATAGGGTATAAGGTATAGGGTATATGGTATAAGGTATAGGGTGTAGGGTGCAGGGTATAGGGTATAGGGTGTAGGGTGCAGGGTATAGGGTATAGGGTGCAGGGTTAGGGTATAGGGTGCAGGGTATAAGGTGCAGGGTATAGGGTGTAGGGTATAGGGTATAGGGTGCAGGGTGTAGGGTATAGGGTATAGGGTGCAGGGTGTAGGGTATAGGGTATAGGGTGCAGTGTACAGGGTGCCTTATACCCTATACCCTGTACCTTACACCCTGTACCTTACACCCTGTACCTTATACCCTGTACCTTACACCCTGTACCTTATACCCTGTACCCTACACCCTGTACCCTATACCTTACACCCTGTACCCTATACCTTACACCCTGTACCTTATTCCTTGTGCATTTTCATACTGTGAATCTATCTTATTATACTAAGAAATCTTTAGATATTTGGACAAAGCCAGTCAAATAGAGGATAATCTCTAAAATGTTTGTGCAATTACCTATTCTATATGTACTACTCGGGCCATGATTTATGAAAACATATTCAATTATTATGTACAGTGCTCAACATAGTGATACTATCGATCCGTACTATGCATGTCCAAAGCACGTTAAATTGGGATAAATATTTATCGATACCAGTACATGTACATTTTAAATGTCTACAAATTACTGCCACTGTGTGTTGTTTGTCACATATCTAAAATATCTTTTTCATCCAAAACAACCTGTATTAGCACGAATTGAAACAGCAATCTATATATTGCAAACGCCATGCAATGACTTCGAAATTCATGTGATTATCCTATAATGCAATTGCTCCTATTCATATCTTCTAATTTTAGATTCGGAATTTCTATTCTATTTTTATAAAAAAATCAAACTAAAAAATCAAAGCGCTTGGTCTTCCTATAACCCTAACCCTAACCCTAACCCTAACTAACCCTAACCCTAAACCCTAACCCTAACCCTAACCCTAAACCCTAAACCTAAACCCTAACCCTAACCTTACTGCATTTCCCCAACCCCTGAGGGGCTAAAAATGAACAGCTATTCTATACTTGTTTTTAAGAGAAAGGTTAAAAAATAGTACTGAAATGCAAAAGCATTCGTTAAATAATGAAAAATGTAAGAGAAGAAAAAGGTAAAAAAAAAATGTATACTTGTATGCATTATGTAGCAACATATAGCGGTCACCCATCCAAGTACTAACCACGCTCGATGTTGCTTAACTTGTTTGATAAAGAGATACATTTAGTATACTATTGTGTGATTGCACAATGTTAGATCGAAGACGCCGACGGGTAAGGACGTCTATTTTACAGAGAGTTTATTTGTTTATTTTAATATGCTTGTATTAAAAGGACAAGAAAAAAGAAAATCATTAAATAGTACAATATCTTTTACATAAGAGTAGGGTATAGGGTGCAGGGTATAGGGTATAAGGTATAGGGTATAGGGTGCAGGGTATAGGGTATAGGGTGCAGGGTATAGGGTATAAGGTATAGGGTATAGGGTGCAGGGTATAGGGTATAAGGTATAGGGTATAAGGTATAGGGTATAGGGTGCAGGGTATAGGGTATAGGGTGCAGGGTATAGGGTGCAGGGTATAGGGTATAGGGTGCAGGGTATAGGGTATAGGGTGTAGGGTATAGGGTGCAGGGTGCAGGGTATAGGGTATAGGGTATAGGGTTTAGGGTGCAGGGTATAGGGTATAAGGTATAGGGTATATGGTATAAGGTATAGGGTGTAGGGTGCAGGGTATAGGGTATAGGGTGCAGGGTGCAGGGTGCAGGGTATAGGGTATAGGGTATAGGGTGCAGGGTATAGGGTGTAGGGTATAGGGTATAAGGTATAGGGTATATGGTATAAGGTATAGGGTGTAGGGTGCAGGGTATAGGGTATAGGGTGTAGGGTGCAGGGTATAGGGTATAGGGTGCAGGGTGTAGGGTATAGGGTGCAGGGTATAGGGTGTAGGGTATAGGGTATAGGGTGCAGGGTGTAGGGTATAGGGTATAGGGTGCAGGGTGTAGGGTATAGGGTATAGGGTGCAGGGTACAGGGTGCCTTATACCCTATACCCTGTACCTTACACCCTGTACCTTACACCCTGTACCTTACACCCTGTACCTTATACCCTGTACCCTACACCCTGTACCCTATACCTTACACCCTGTACCTTATTCCTTGTGCATTTTCATACTGTGAATCTATCTTATTATACTAAGAAATCTTTAGATATTTGGACAAAGCCAGTCAAATAGAGGATAATCTCTAAAATGTTTGTGCAATTACCTATTCTATATCTACTACTCGGGCCATGATTTTTGAAAACATATTCAATTATTATGTACAGTGCTCAACATAGTGATACTATCGATCCGTACTATGCATGTCCAAAGCACGTTAAATTGGGATAAATATTTATCGATACCAGTACATGTACATTTTAATTGTCTACAAATTACTGCCACTATGTGTTGTTTGTCACATATCTAAAATATCTTTTTCATCCAAAACAACCTGTATTAGCACGAATTGAAACAGCAATCTATATATTGCAAACGCCATGCAATGACTTCGAAATTCATGTGATTATCCTATAATGCAATTGCTCCTATTCATATCTTCTAATTTAAGATTCGGAATTTCTATTCTATTTTTAGAAAAAAATCAAACTAAAAAATCAAAGCGCTTGGTCTTCCTATAACCCTAACCCTAACCCTAACCCTAACCCTAAATCCTAACCCTAACCCTAACCCTAACCCTAACCCCTAACCCTAACCCTAACCCTAACCCTAACCCTAACCCTAAACCCTAACCCTAACCCTAAACCCTAACCCTAACCCTAACCCTAACCCTAACCCTAAACCCTAACCCTAACCCTTAACCCTTAACCTAACCCTAACCCTAACCCTAACCCTAAACCCTAACCCTAAACCCTAACCCTAAACCCTAACCCTAACCTTACTGCATTTCCCCAACCCCTGAGGGGCTAAAAATGAACAGCTATTCTATACTTGTTTTTAAGAGAAAGGTTAAAAAATAGTACTGAAATGCAAAAGCATTCGTTAAATAATGACAAATGTAAGAGAAGAAAAAGGTAAAAAAAAAATGTATACTTGTATGCATTATGTAGCAACATATAGCGGTCACCCATCCAAGTACTAACCACGCTCGATGTTGCTTAACTTGTTTGATAAAGAGATACATTTAGTATACTATTGTGTGATTGCACAATGTTAGATCGAAGACGCCGACGGGTAAGGACGTCTATTTTACAGAGAGTTTATTTGTTTATTTTAATATGCTTGTATTAAAAGGACAAGAAAAAAGAAAATCATTAAATAGTACAATATCTTTTACATAAGTGTAGGGTATAGGGTGCAGGGTATAGGGTATAAGGTATAGGGTATAGGGTGCAGGGTATAGGGTATAGGGTGCAGGGTATAGGGTATAAGGTATAGGGTATAGGGTATAGGGTGCAGGGTATAGGGTATAAGGTATAGGGTATAAGGTATAGGGTATAGGGTATAGGGTGCAGGGTATAGGGTATAAGGTATAGGGTATAAGGTATAGGGTATAGGGTGCAGGGTATAGGGTATAGGGTGCAGGGTATAGGGTGCAGGGTATAGGGTGCAGGGTATAGGGTATAGGGTGCAGGGTATAGGGTATAGGGTGTAGGGTATAGGGTGCAGGGTGCAGGGTATAGGGTATAAG
>NC_079173.1:48682181-48684681 GCF_947568905.1 Ostrea edulis | reverse complement strand
CTGTGAATCTATCTTATTATACTAAGAAATCTTTAGATATTTGGACAAAGCCAGTCAAATAGAGGATAATCTCTAAAATGTTTGTGCAATTACCTATTCTATATGTACTACTCGGGCCATGATTTATGAAAACATATTCAATTATTATGTACAGTGCTCAACATAGTGATACTATCGATCCGTACTATGCATGTCCAAAGCACGTTAAATTGGGATAAATATTTATCGATACCAGTACATGTACATTTTAAATGTCTACAAATTACTGCCACTGTGTGTTGTTTGTCACATATCTAAAATATCTTTTTCATCCAAAACAACCTGTATTAGCACGAATTGAAACAGCAATCTATATATTGCAAACGCCATGCAATGACTTCGAAATTCATGTGATTATCCTATAATGCAATTACTCCTATTCATATCTTCTAATTTTAGATTCGGAATTTCTATTCTATTTTTAGAAAAAAATCAAACTAAAAAATCAAAGCGCTTGGTCTTCCTATAACCCTAACCCTAACCCTAACCCTAACCCAAACTAAAAAATCAAAGCGCTTGGTCTTCCTATAACCCTTAACCTTAACCCTAACCCTTAACCCTAACCCTAACCCTAACCCTGTACCTTACACCCTGTACCTAATACCCTGTACCCTACACCCTGTACCATATACCTTACACCCTGTACCTTATTCCTTGTGCATTTTCATACTGTGAATCTATCTTATTATACTAAGAAATCTTTAGATATTTGGACAAAGCCAGTCAAATAGAGGATAATCTCTAAAATGTTTGTGCAATTACCTATTCTATATGTACTACTCGGGCCATGATTTATGAAAACATATTCAATTATTATGTACAGTGCTCAACATAGTGATACTATCGATCCGTACTATGCATGTCCAAAGCACGTTAAATTGGGATAAATATTTATCGATACCAGTACATGTACATTTTAAATGTCTACAAATTACTGCCACTGTGTGTTGTTTGTCACATATCTAAAATATCTTTTTCATCCAAAACAACCTGTATTAGCACGAATTGAAACAGCAATCTATATATTGCAAACGCCATGCAATGACTTCGAAATTCATGTGATTATCCTATAATGCAATTACTCCTATTCATATCTTCTAATTTTAGATTCGGAATTTCTATTCTATTTTTAGAAAAAAATCAAACTAAAAAATCAAAGCGCTTGGTCTTCCTATAACCCTAACCCTAACCCTAACCCTAACCCAAACTAAAAAATCAAAGCGCTTGGTCTTCCTATAACCCTTAACCTTAACCCTAACCCTTAACCCTAACCCTAACCCTAACCCTGTACCTTACACCCTGTACCTAATACCCTGTACCCTACACCCTGTACCCTATACCTTACACCCTGTACCTTATTCCTTGTGCATTTTCATACTGTGAATCTATCTTATTATACTAAGAAATCTTTAGATATTTGGACAAAGCCAGTCAAATAGAGGATAATCTCTAAAATGTTTGTGCAATTACCTATTCTATATGTACTACTCGGGCCATGATTTATGAAAACATATTCAATTATTATGTACAGTGCTCAACATAGTGATACTATCGATCCGTACTATGCATGTCCAAAGCACGTTAAATTGGGATAAATATTTATCGATACCAGTACATGTACATTTTAAATGTCTACAAATTACTGCCACTGTGTGTTGTTTGTCACATATCTAAAATATCTTTTTCATCCAAAACAACCTGTATTAGCACGAATTGAAACAGCAATCTATATATTGCAAACGCCATGCAATGACTTCGAAATTCATGTGATTATCCTATAATGCAATTACTCCTATTCATATCTTCTAATTTTAGATTCGGAATTTCTATTCTATTTTTAGAAAAAAATCAAACTAAAAAATCAAAGCGCTTGGTCTTCCTATAACCCTAACCCTAACCCTAACCCTAACCCTAACCCTTAACCCTAACCCTTAACCCTAACCCTAACCCTAACCCCTAACCCCTAAACCCTAACCCTAACCCTAACCCTAACCCCTAACCCCTAAACCCTAAACCCTAACCCTAACCCTAACCCTAACCCTTAACCCTAACCCTTAACCCTAACCCTAACCCTAACCCTAAACCCTAAACCTTAAACCCTAACCCTAACCCTAACCCCTAACCCTAACCCTAACCCTAAACCCTAAACCCTAACCCTAACCCTAACCCTAACCCTTAACCCTAACCCTAACCCTAACCCTAAACCCTAACCCTAACCCTAACCCTTAACCCTTAACCCTAACCCTAACCCTAAATAATGAAAAATGTAAGAGAAAAAGGTAAAAAAAAAAATGTATACTTGTATGCATTATGTAGCAACATATAGCGGTCACCCATCCAAGTACTAACCACGCTCGATGTTGCTTAACTTGTTTGATAAAGAGATACATTTAGTATACTATTGTGTGATTGCACAATGTTAGATCGAAGACGCCGACGGGTAAGGACGTCTATTTTACAG